>NC_034179.2:26028501-26238501 GCF_002021735.2 Oncorhynchus kisutch
GAGCTTCAAGTTCCTTGGCATCCACATCACCAACAAAGTAATATGGTCCAAGCAGACCAAGACAGTCGTGTAGAGGGCACAACAAAACTTATTCATCCTCAGGAGACTGAAAAGATTTGGCATGGCTCCTCAGATCCTCAAAAGGTTCTACAGCTGAACCATCAAGAGCATCCTGACAGGTTGCATCACTGCCTGGTATGGCAACAGCTCGGCCTTTGACCGCAAGGCACGACAGTGCGTACAACTCAGTACATCACTGGGGCCAAGCTTCCTGCCATCCAGGACCTCCATACCAGGCGGTGTCAGAGGAAGGCCCTAAAAATTGTCAAAGACTCCAGCCACCCTAATCATAGACTGTTCTCTCTGCTACTACACTGCAAACGGTACCAGTATGCCAATTCTAGGTCCAAGAGGCTTCTAAACAGCTTCTACCCCCAAGCCATAAGACTCCTGAACATCTAATCAAAGGGCTACCCAGACTATTTGCATTGCCCCCTTCCCCCTCTTTTATGCTGCTGCTACTCTCTGTTATTATCTATGCATAGTCACTTTAATAATTTTACCTATATGTACAGTGGGGCAAAAACGTATTTAGTCAGCCACCAATTGTGCAAGTTCTCCCACTTAAAAGATGAGAGAGGCCTGTAATTTTCATCATAGGTACACTTCAACTACTTTTTTTACAGAAAATCACATTGTAGGATTTTTAATTAATTAATTTGCAAATTATGGTGGAAAACAAGTATTTGGTCAATTACAAAAGTCTATCTTAATACTTTGTTATATACCCTTTGTTGGCAATGACAGATGTCAAACGTTTTCTGTAAGTCTTCACAAGGTTTTCACACACTGTTGCTGGTATTTTGGCCCATTCCTCCATGCAGATCTCCTCTAGAGCAGTGATGTTTTGGGGCTGTTGCTAGGAAACACAGACTTTCAACTCCCTCCAAAGATTTTCTATGGTGTTGAGATCTGGAGACTGGCTAGGACACTCCAGGACCTTGAAATGCTTCTTACGAAACCACTCCTTCGTTGCCCGGGCGGTGTGTTTGGGATCATTGTCATGCTGAAAGACCCAGCCACGTTTCATCTTCAATGCCCTTGCTGATGGAAGGAGGTTTTCACTCAACATCTCAGAATACATGGTCCCATTCATTCTTTCCTTTACACGGATCAGTCTTCCTGGTCCCTTTGCAGAAAAACAGCCCCAAAGCATGATGTTTCCACCCCCATGCTTCACAGTAGGTATGGTGTTCTTTGGATGCAACTCAGCATTCTTTGTCCTCCAAACACGACGAGTTGAGTTTTTACCAAAAAGTTATATTTTGGTTTCATCTGACCAAATGACATTCTCCCAATCTTCTTCTGGATCATCCAAATGCTCTCTAGCAAACTTCAGACGGGCCTGGACATGTACTGGCCTAAGCAGGGGGACACGTCTGGCACTGCAGGATTTGAGTCCCTGGCGGCGTAGTGTGCTACTGATGGTAGGCTTTGTTACTTTGGTCCCAGCTCTCTGCAGGTCATTCACTAGGTCCCCCTGTGTGGTTCTGGGATTTTTGCTCACCGTTCTTGTGATCATTTTGACCTCACGGGGTGAGATCTTGCGTGGAGCCCCAGATCGAGGGAGATTATCAGTGGTCTTGTATGTCTTCCATTTCCTAATAATAGCTCCCACAGTTGATTTCTTCAAACCAAGCTGCTTACCTATTGCAGATTCAGTCTTCCCAGCCTGGTGCAGGTCTACAATTTTGTTTCTGGTGTCCTTTGACAGCTCTTTGGTCTTGGCCATAGTGGAGTTTGGAGTGTGACTGTTTGAGGTTGTGGACAGGTGTCTTTTATACTGATAACAAGTTCAAACAGGTGCCATTAATACAGGTAATGAGTGGAGGACAGAGGAGCCTCTTAAAGAGGAAGTTACAGGTCTGTGAGAGCCAGAAATCTTGCTTGTTTGTAGGTGACCAAATACTTATTTTCCACCAAAATTTGCAAATAAATTCATAGAAAATCCTACAATGTTTTTAGTTGAAGTGAACCTTTAATGAAAATTACAGGCCTCTCTCATCTTTTTAAGTGGGAGAACTTGCACAATTGGTGGCTGACTAAATACTTTTTTGCCCCACTGTACATATTACCTCGACTAACTGGTGCCCCTGCACATTGACTCAGTACCGGTGCCCATTGTATATAGCCTCGCAATTGTTATTTTACTGCAGATCTTTAATTATTTGTTACTTTTCTTTTTTTTTTTGTGTGGTATTTTTCTTAAAACAACATTGTTGGTTAAGGGCTTGTAAGTAAGCATTTCACTGTCAGGTCTACCTACTCCTGTTGTGTTCGGCGCATGTGACAAATAAAATTTGATTGGATTTGAGAAGAGCATCTTATTATTTTTGATGTCCTCCTTCCAAAGCCTTTCCTCTTGTCTCTTATTTATGAAGTACAGTAGAAAGTGCTTACAAATCGTTTTTTACCCCTTCAATGGGTGTGTTCATTCATCCCATGATGCAACAACAGATAGCAATGGCTCACACTAAAAGATACAAATCAAAACAAAGGGAATATCAGTTACGCTCAGAGAGCATGGTGCCCTGTGGTCTAAGGAGGTTGAGATATATCTATATGTCTAGTTCACATATCTGTCTGGAATTCAATTCTGTGCCTTATTGTGTCATAACACAGTGTGGATAGAATCATGGTTTGTTTCCTCCATTCCAGTAGCCAGAGTGAGCAGCAACAATCACCTGGACTCACAATTTGTCCTCCCCCAGTTCTCCTCATTGCTCATGTTATCTACTTAAGTAATAATGTCAGAGGAACCTGTGGTTGGTATATATGCACGGGTGTTGTTAGGCCCGAGTAGTCGAGGGCTGGCAAACCGTGCCAATATATCCTCCAAACACAGGCTTCGAGGGCACTATCACTTTTACTCAATGGGTTACCAACATATTCCAATGATGATTGACATATTTTCATTAAAAAAATATATTTTGATGAATTTATTCATACTATGTCATCCTTCCACAAGATATAGTCCCGACACAAATCTAGGATTGCTACCCAAGCCAGCTGGTCTATCGGTTCGGTTGCCAGAGACACGACCCATTTGTTCAGTCTTTTTGTTCTGTATCGTCATTTTATTTTATCTCAGGGAAAATATAATCTATTATTCACGGGAACCCCACCTCCCAGAATGTATCCTAATCTATAAATCATTGTTTAGACACTGAAGACTCCTGTGACAATTGGTTTATTGTTGGTTGTTGTTGTGTGAGAGGTATTTCCTACTCGTTGCCTGTCTCTCTCAGAGTGGAGGTATATACTGCTGCTGTTTTCCCCTCTATCTGCCTGCACATTACCCAGGGGGCCGAGCCAGAGGTGCAGTGGGAGTATTTGGCACTCCGCTGTGCTTGTAGGAGTTGTAACCGTGTTCTGTTCTGTCTCCCTCCAGTTAAAGAACGAGAGGGAGGGAGGGAGAGGGCAAAAGGGAGGGGGAGAGAAAAAGAGGGAGAGAAAGAGAGGGGGGGAGAGAAAGGGAGGCGAGATGGAGAGGGAGAGAGGTAGGCCTGTGGTGTTCCCGTCCTCTCAGACTACAGCTGTGCTGCCTACAGAGACAGAGACAGGCTTTACCTCCAGTGTCATCCATAGCTTAAACAAACATGCGCGATACAAGAGCCTCTCAAACAAACACACTGTACCTTACCGCTGCTCTCTACAAAGTAGAGAAAGGGAGAGGGAGGGGGAGACAAAGTTTAGAGAGCTGGAGGAAGGGAGGGGGAGAGAAAGGGTGAGGAAGACAGTGAGTGAATGAGAGTTGGGAAAAGTGACCTGGTATTTCACAGTAGAACAGATGAATCAGAATGCTCATTATGCTGAATAATTTAAGGAATACTCATAAATCAAGTTGCCATTTAGATTATTGTTATTTTTCCAACACATACGAGTCAGACAATTAGTTTTTTCCTTCTATACCAAACTTCTGAATATATGTTTTTTTTTTCTTCTCCTCTCTCTCTCTCTCCTCTCTCTCTCTCTCCTCTCTCTGTCCTCTCTCTCTCTCTCTCTCTCCTCTCTCTCTCTCTCTCTCTCTGTCCTCTCTCTCTCTCTCTCTCTCTGTCCTCTCTCTCTCTCTCTCTCCTCTCTCTCTCTCTCTCTCTCTCTCTCTCTCTCTCTCTCTCTCTCTCTCTCTCTCTCTCTCTCTCTCTGTCCTCTCTCTCTCTCTCTCTCTCTCTCTCTCTCTCTCTCTGTCCTCTCTCTCTCTCTCTCTCTCTCTCTCTCTCTCTCTCTCTCTCTCTCTCTCTCTTTCTCTCTCTCCTCTCTCTCTCTCTGTCCTCTCTCTCTCTCTCTCTCCTCTCTCTCTCTCTGTCCTCTCTCTCTCTCTCTCTCTCGCTCTCTCTCTCTCTCTCTCTGTCCTCTCTGTCTCTCTCTCTCTCTCTCTCTCTCTCTCTCTGTCCTCTCTCTCTCTCTCTCTCTCTCTGTCCTCTCTCTCTCTCTCTCTCTCTCTCTCTGTCCTCTCTCTCTCTCTCTCTCTCTCTCTCTCTCTCTCTCTCTCTCTCTCTCTCTCTCTCTCTCTCTCTCTCTCTCTCTCTCTCTCTCTCTCTCTCTCTCTCTCTCTCTCTCTCTCTCTCTCTCTCTCCTCTCTCTCTCTCTCCTCTCTCTGTCCTCTCTCTCTCTTCTCTCTCTCTCTCTCTCTCTCTCTCTCTCTCTCTCTCTCTCTCTCTCTCTCTCTCTGTCCTCTCTCTCTCTCTCTCTCTCTGTCTCTCTCTCTCTCTCTCTCTCTCTCTCTCTCTCTGTCCTCTCTCTCTCTCTCTGTCCTCTCTCTCTCTCTCTCTCTCTCTCTCTCTCTCTCTCTGTGTCAGTCTGTTACCCCCTCTGTCGCTTTGTCACATTCTCTCCCTCTCTGTGGCACTGTCACTTGAATCAGACGTTGAGTGCTGGCTCTGTGAGAGGTGCTCAAAGCGTCTGCTCCAGACAGCCCTGAGTGCTGCACTGCTTTCCTGACATGCTGACAACACTGGGCACGCGCATGCGTCTGCGTATGTTGATTTTATCCATCCACACCAGACGTGATCAGGACACGCAGGTTGAAATATCAAAACTAACTCTGAACCAATTATATTCATTTGGGGCCATGTCGAAACACAAACGCTCATGGATGTTTAGTTAGCTAGCTTGCTGTTGCTACTGTAGCTAATTTGTCCTGGGATATTAACATTGGGTTGTTATTTTACCTGACATGCACAAGGTCCATTTTTCCCTGGATCTTTTTAGAATTTTGACCCATTTTCAGTCACACAAAGTCATGTGTTCTCTCAAACAACTTTAAGGTGCATTACCACCTCCAACTGGACTGGAGTGTGGACCTCAGTTCAGCTTTCAATCACCCACTTGGGTATTTCCTCCTAGAGATGGGAGAGGCTGGATTTGCAGCACATCAAGCGTCAAAAATAGAACCAGTTTCTATTTTAGCACCTGGCTATATCTCTCTACCTCTCTGTCTGTCTACATATCTCTCTACCTCTCTGTCTGTCTACATATCTCTCTACCTCTCTGCCTGTCTACATCTCTCTCTACCTCTCTGCCTGTCTACATCTCTCTCTACCTCTCTGCCTGTCTACATCTCTCTCTACCTCTCTGCCTGTCTACATATCTCTCTCCCCCTCTGCCTGTCTACATCTCTCTGTGTTTCTCTCTCTCTCTACCTCTCTGCCTGTCTACATCTCTCTCTACCTCTCTGCCTGTCTACATCTCTCTCTACCTCTCTGCCTGTCTACATCTCTCTGTGTTTCTCTCTCTCTCTACCTCTCTGCCTGTCTACATCTCTCTCTACCTCTCTGCCTGTCTACATCTCTCTCTACCTCTCTGCCTGTCTACATCTCTCTCTACCTCTCTGTCTGTCTACATCTCTCTCTACCTCTCTGCCTGTCTACATCTCTCTCTACCTCTCTGCCTGTCTACATCTCTCTCTACCTCTCTGCCTGTCTACATCTCTCTCTACCTCTCTGCCTGTCTACATATCTCTGTGTTTCTCTCTCTCTCTCTACCTCTCTGCCTGTCTACATATCTCTCTCCCCCTCTGCCTGTCTACATATCTCTGTGTTTCTCTCTCTCTCTACCTCTCTGCCTCTATCTCTCTGTGTTTCTCTCTCTCTCTACCTCTCTGCCTGTCTACATATCTCTCTCCCCCTCTGCCTGTCTACATATCTCTGTGTTTCTCTCTCTCTCTCTACCTCTCTGCCTGTCTACATCTCTCTCTACCTCTCTGTCTGTCTACATCTCTCTCTACCTCTCTGCCTGTCTACATCTCTCTCTACCTCTCTGCCTGTCTACATCTCTCTCTACCTCTCTGTCTGTCTACATCTCTCTCTACCTCTCTGCCTGTCTACATCTCTCTCTACCTCTCTGCCTGTCTACATCTCTCTCTACCTCTCTGCCTGTCTACATCTCTCTCTACCTCTCTGTCTGTCTACATCTCTCTCTACCTCTCTGCCTGTCTACATCTCTCTCTACCTCTCTGTCTGTCTACATCTCTCTCTACCTCTCTGCCTGTCTACATCTCTCTCTACCTCTCTGCCTGTCTACATCTCTCTCTACCTCTCTGTCTGTCTACATCTCTCTCTACCTCTCTGCCTGTCTACATCTCTCTCTACCTCTCTGCCTGTCTACATCTCTCTCTACCTCTCTGCCTCTATCCCTCTGTGTTTCTCTCTCTCTACCTCTCCCTCTGCATCTATTCCGCTCTGTCTGTCTGTCTGCCCCCCCCTCTCTCTCTCTATCTCTCTCTCTCTCTCACTCTCTCTCACTCTCTCTCACTCTCTCTCACTCTCCCTATCTGCCTTTCTGCCTCTCTCCAGAGGCCCTTGATTACAAACCTGCTGAGCCGTGGCCCCACGCTGGTTGGGATGGTGTTTAGTCCGGGCCCCGGCCCCGCTAGGCCCCCCTACCAGCCTGATCAACAGCCTCCTATAGCCCCAGACAGCTGACCCCTCCAGCCTCAGCCCCAGTCTCTGCCCTTAGCCAGATTGCAGGATACCTTTGATGCCTGGTATTGTCAGGTTTGTGAAGGCTCACCGCTCTGAACCCACTTCAACTCAACCAGTTGTTCCTTCTTCCCCAGGCTTGACCCCTGGAAATCCCTCTGATATAAGGCTGGCACAGGTCCGGCCCTGGTGGCTAAGCCCAGCTCAGGAGTGGGACCAGAGGGGCAAAGGCAGAACAAGGCCTGGGTTGGGCTGGGCCCTATGTTCCAGGCACGCTAGTCTCTACTGCTACTACAAACATGTATCCCTACTCCACAGAGCGGAGAGGTCAGAATGAGAGGAGACTGACAAGGTTTAAAGGGATATTTAAGTGCTCTGTGTGTACACGAGTTCCTCTGCCTCCCCATGTGTACCCGGTCTTCCCCAGTCGGCAGACTCTCTCTCTCTCTCTCTCTCTCTCGCTCGCTTCTTCCGTCTCTTTCCTGTTCGGCTTTATTAAAAAAAGTGATTGTTGTTATTGGGAGTGTTTGGGATGTGTGTAATTCAGGACAGACTGCTGCATTATTCAGTTAGACGGGTAGCAGAGTCAGAGAGAAGAGAAGCCCGGGCTTTATGCTGTCCTAGCAACCAGCACTACCCTTCAATTATCCTCATTATTACCTCTCTACTTCACAGACAGCCTCCTCCGAGGTGACTTATGCAGATACAAGATGCCAGATTAGACTTTTTATTAAGAGACGGGTGGTCATAACAAACACCATACATGTCAACTGTCCTCGGTAACATCAGAAGGCTACAAAATATTATTATGCGAAGAGGCAACAAGGCCAAAATTCAATTATTCAGCAGGCTAAATGAAAGACAAACCCAAACACTGAGACATGCAAACCTGACGCAAAGCAAAGTGTGTATCGTTACAGGAGACAGAACTCATAGTCACATGTCAATGTCCACTCTGTCACTGAGTGTCGGTTATTTTGGTAGTGAGGCTGTAGATGTAATGACAGTAGAATCCACATGGTTTTGGGAGAGCACAGAGCTGGTTTATGTGGAGGCTAAACGATGTGGTTGTTGTCTGCCAGTAGAATAACACTGTGTTAGATAGACAGATCTGTTGTTATACTCTGTGAAATTATATACTGTGAAATATAACAGGGAGAAATGTCCGCTTTTTTGGGGGATCGGATATTACTTTTAACATCTTTCGTTGAATCAGTTTGTTTGAGTTTTGAATAGGACATTCTTAATGATATGGTATTTTTATTTAACTAGCCAAGTCAGTTAAGAATAAATTCTTATTTACAATGACGGCCTAGCCTGGCCAAACTCTAACTTGGACGACACTGGGCCAATTGTGCCCCGCCATGGGACTCCCAATCACGGCCGGTTGAGCTACAGCCTGGAATCGAACCAGGGTCTGTAGTGGCGTCTCTAGCACTGAGATGCAATGCCTTAGACCACTGCGCCTGTCGGGGGCCCCAAACACATGATACACAGAGGTATTTTGAAAAGACAGAATAGGAACCATGGCGCTTTGTGTTTGCTTTGTGAAAATCTGAAAGGTTTGAATTTATCTTGAGCAAAATGTATTCTCCGGCTTTCTAGTTTATCTCCGTATCTCTCAGGATGACTTCATGTTCTTTTGATGGGCTCCATTCACTGAGCAGCGAGCTCACACAAAAGGCATGGATGCTACCCCAGTTAATTTTGTTGACCCCAAGCAAATTCTCACAATCAAGCGAGCTTGGCTTTGATATTTCTAGGATATAATCTATGTGGCAGCGTTGAAACTGGGAACTGTAAAAAACTGTAGTTTTGCAGCTGGCGCTAAGCGTGATCTTTTAAAAGGGCTCATGGCTCCTGTGTCTTGTGCAGCTCTCAGTGGTTAACCTCAGGGTAGCAGAGCTTCATATACTGTATGGCTCTGTAGGGAGACTGGACAGGAAATTGGCCACAGCATTAACTGAAACCAGACTGGAGTGCTGTGAAATGGTGGGTGGGTCTGGACTGGAGGAGCCCCTCAGGTTGAGTGAAATGGCGTGGTGGTGATGGAAGGGGAGAAAAGAGCTCTGTGATAGAGGAGTAGAGGACCATCGGCTAAACAGCACTCTAAACATCCATTCATTTAGGAGGGACTCTTTCAGGATATCTTCTCTTGCAGTGCAGTAGGATATTGCATTTTGTGTCCCGATACTGCACTCTCTCTTGTTGCAAACCATCTAGGGCTAACAAAAGAGAGAGAGTCATTTGAATAAGATTCAACTGTTTTCTCCCCTGCCTGCCTGTCACCTTATTCAGGGGTCTACTCTTCTCTCACCACTCCAGCAACAGTGTACATAGTCTCCTCTCACCACTCCAGCAACAGTGTACATAGTCTCCTCTCACCACCCCAGCAACAGTGTACATAGTCTCCTCTCACCACCCCAGCAACAGTGTACATAGTCTCCTCTCACCTACCCCAGCAACAGTGTACATAATCTCCTCTCACCTACCCCAGCAACAGTGTACATAGTCTCCTCTCACCTACCCCAACAACAGTGTACATAGTCTCCTCTCACCACCCCAGAAACAGTGTACATAGTCTTCTCTCACCACCCCCAGAAACAGTGTACATCGTCTCCTCTCACCACCCCCAGCAACAGTGTACATAGTCTCCTCTCACCACCCCCAGAAACAGTGTACATAGTCTCCTCTCACCACCCCCAGAAACAGTGTACATCGTCTCCTCTCACCACCCCCAGAAACAGTGTACATCGTCTCCTCTCACCACCCCCAGCAACAGTGTACATAGTCTCCTCTCACCACCCCCAGAAACAATGTACATAGTCTCCTCCACCACCCCCAGAAACAGTATACATAGTCTCCTCTCACCACCCCCAGAAACAGTGTACATAATCTCCTCCACCACCCCCAGCAACAGTGTACATAATCTCCTCCACCAACCCCAGCAACAGTGTGCATAGTCTCCTCCACCACCCCCAGCAACAGTGTACATAATCTCCTCCACCACCCCCAGAAACAGTGTACATAATCGCCTCCACCAACCCCAGCAACAGTGTGCATAGTCTCCTCCACCACCCCCAGCAACAGTGTACATAATCTCCTCCACCACCCCCAGAAACAGTGTACATAATCTCCTCCACCAACCCCAGCAACAGTGTACATGATCTCCTCCACCACCCCCAGAAACAGTGTACATAATCTCCTCCACCACCCCCAGAAACAGTGTACATAATCTCCTCCACCACCCCCAGCAACAGTGTACATAATCTCCTCCACCAACCCCAGCAACAGTGTGCATAGTCTCCTCCACCACCCCCAGCAACAGTGTACATAGTCTTCTCTCACAACCCCCAGAAACAGTGTACATAGTCTCCTCCACCACCCCCAGACTTTGGAAAATAAAATTGTTCTCCAAAGGTAAACCGGTCTCACATGCATAGCTATCTGTGGGTATCAGGATTCGCGATTCGAAGGTTCATCGGCTAAATCCAATCCTGTTTGCTTGTTGAGGCTGTAATATTACAATTTAAATAATGTGGGGAATATCAACACCTCTCAGCAGGATCACAACACTGGGGATGACCTGGTTAGTTTTCATTCCTTGCAGTTTTCATCCTCATTTATAGTCCTTGGCCCCCCTCTCGCTCCCTGGTAATGAGAAAATGTGCCATCGTCTCTGTTTACTGATCTGGACTATCTGGCTGCCATTCCTCATATTGTTTGAAATCAAATGGGAAGTAAATGATCAGGTCGGGGGTTAGATCACTTGTTTGTTTTTCATGCATCGCTCCCCTCTCCTAGTCTAGGAGGAATAGGAGGGTGTGTAGTGTACATATCACGTTGGCCTCCTTGTCCTTGCAGTTTCCTCATTTCATTCATAACAAGATCTTTGAAAAGTATTGTAAATGGTTACAATATTTACGTTTGTTACATTAGATGAAAGGCATTGAATACAGCCTGAGTTTTGCCCACAGAGCGTTGAGAATGTTGATCAATGACTGTATAGTGGAGGTTAATGAGAAGAGGCCTTTCATGACCGGCCCAGATGGCACACTGCGCCATCTGCATGCTTCATTTACCTGCTACTCTCTGGGTTGTGTTGTGTTGCGTGTGGGAGGCATCATGACTCTGTGTGTGTTGTGTTCTTAACCACCAGTATTTCCACTGGATCAAAGTCATGACGACAACCTCTTGAAGTGGGTTAAGATACAATTGTCCAGGAGGTGGAGGGATGCAAAACTGTAGCTTGGGTATTTCTCCTATTGATCCCTTTCTGAAAGGGATATTTTAGTGAAGATGGGGCTGTCTGTCTGAGGGGAAGGGAAGAGCAGGGCTTTCTCTTTTCCTGCCTGTTGTGTTCTATCAGAGTGCTGCTAGATAATGTAAGTAACCCACTTCAAAGCCAGTGCTGCCAGAGCCTCTCCCTCAATCAGGACCTGGCAGCAAGTTTAAAGTCGGCCCACATTCATCAGGTTTGATTAGTCGAGCCCAGAGCTCCAGCTGTTCCCTGTGACAGGCCAGTGAGGTGAGCTCCGAGCCCACGTGAGACCTTCACATGCTCCGGCCGTCACAGGGATTGTATATCATTGATTGTATAACATTTCACTGCAAAGGCTTCATAGGCTTTTGTATATTTTTGTTGGTAAACTGGGTGGTTCAAGTCCTGAATGCTGATTGGCTGACAGCCATGGTATATTCAACTGTATGCCATGGGTATGACAAAACATTTATTTTTACTGCTCTAATTATGTTGGTAACCAGTTTATAATATCAATAAGGCACCTCAGGGGTTTGTGGTATATGGCCAATATACCACGGCTAAGGGCTGTGTCTAGGCACTCAGCGTTGCATCTTTCTGAAGAACAGCCCTTAGCCGTGGTATATTGGCCATATACCCCCCCTCGCCCCTCCCCCATGCCTTACTGCTTAATAAGCTTGATTTAGGTGTTAAATGTGGCCTTGACTGGGTAAGCCCTCATTCTCTCCCTCCAAAACATTCTGATGCATTATGTCACCGGCAGCTCTCCTGAAGCAGCTCGTCTCTTGTGCAGAGCAGCATTACTCTACCTGCTGCGTTCTGGATCAGCTATTCACTGTACTGTGGTCCTTTTCCATTTCATTAACTCTGCCCAAAATGATTCATTTACATGACAGATGCCCTTATGCATGCCACAGAGAGCAGGCCGGGAGCACAGCAGAAGAAGAACACCTGTGGTGTGAATTTGTTATTTGAACCTTTGGTGTATAGTTCCCCTCCTCTCTCGACCCACTAACCCACCCTCAGTGTTACCGCTGCATACTGAGGGCTAGTTCCACTAACCCACCCTCAGTGTTACCTCTGCATACTGAGGGCTAGTTCCACTAACCCACCCTCAGTGTTACCGCTGCATACTGAGGGCTAGTTCCACTAACCCACCCTCAGTGTTACCGCTGCATACTGAGGGCTAGTTCCACTAACCCACCCTCAGTGTTACCGCTGCATACTGAGGGCTAGTTCCACTAACCCACCCTCAGTGTTACCTCTGCATACTGAGGGCTAGTTCCACTAACCCACCCTCAGTGTTACCGCTGCATACTGAGGGCTAGTTCCACTAACCCACCCTCAGTGTTACCGCTGCATACTGAGGGCTAGTTCCACTAACCCACCCTCAGTGTTACCTCTGTATACTGAGGGCTAGTTCCACTAACCCACCCTCAGTGTTACCGCTGCATACTGAGAGCTAGTTCCACTAACCCACCCTCAGTGTTACCGCTGCATACTGAGGGCTAGTTCCACTAACCCACCCTCAGTGTTACCGCTGCATACTGAGGGCTAGTTCCACTAACCCACCCTCAGTGTTACCTCTGTATACTGAGGGCTAGTTCCACTAACCCACCCTCAGTGTTACCGCTGCATACTGAGGGCTAGTTCCACTAACCCACCCTCAGTGTTACCTCTGTATACTGAGGGCTAGTTCCACTAACCCACCCTCAGTGTTACCGCTGCATACTGAGGGCTAGTTCCACTAACCCACCCTCAGTGTTACCTCTGTATACTGAGGGCTAGTTCCACTAACCCACCCTCAGTGTTACCTCTGTATACTGAGGGCTAGTTCCACTAACCCACCCTCAGTGTTACCGCTGCATACTGAGGGCTAGTTCCACTAACCCACCCTCAGTGTTACCGCTGCATACTGAGGGCTAGTTCCACTAACCCACCCTCAGTGTTACCTCTGTATATTGAGGGCTAGTTCCACTAACCCACCCTCAGTGTTACCTCTGCATACTGAGGGATAGTTCCACTAACCCACCCTCAGTGTTACCTCTGTATACTGAGGGATAGTTCCACTAACCCACCCTCAGTGTTACCTCTGTATACTGATGGCTAGTTCTACTGTAATGCACTGGGGAAAGCACTCAGTCACATGGCCCGTGAAGGTAATTGCTTTTAACTTTTTGAAAATACCAATTTTCGGCCTGTGAAATTAAAGATGGCAGTGTGTGTGTGTGTGTGCGTCTTACATAATTGTTATTCTGCAGGCTGTGGGCTGTGCCTTTGGTTGAGCTCACGGCTGCCAGGCCTGTTTGCCGCCTGCCAGGCCCCGGAAACTGGATCTCAGGGTAATTTAGACAAACCTTAAACACAGCGCAACCAGCCAATGAATGGCCTGTTGTCAGGTTACAGCTCCCTAAGACCTAGCTTCACAGCTCGTACTGCTGATTGGTGTGAAGGGAAGCCCAAGCATCATCTAGAATCAAATAGCTGATTTGAGCACTCCCGTTTGCTTGAGTATTTATTCATGCACAGTCGGGTGGTAGGCGTGTTGAAAACACGTTTGCTCTGAAGTTGTTGTGTTGCAAACCTGTAATCCACCGGTGCAATCATGATGCACTGATTCCAGTACACACCCAACAAGCTTAAGGAGTTTTATTTAAAGACGTTCAGTGTGTGTATGTGCGTACAAGTGTGTGTGTGTTTGTGTATGGGGTGGGGGGAGTGGGGGGTCACTTAGGGTCACAAGGCCACAGTTCGTCCCTCCAACTCCAACGACTTTTAAGATCGGATCATAGCTCCATGTCCCTAGAGGGTCACCGTAACTGGTTGCCTTGTTTCACTTTACTTCTGGCTCTATAGTATGAGGGAGCTGCCGTGCTACTGAGTCTGTGACACACCACCATCCACAGTACATGTGGTGCTGTGCTGTGTGATGTCAGTGCTTCAAAGTCCCTCATTGTCCCACCACATAGACGCACAGCCATTTATTTTCACTCCTGATAGATCAGCACATACTGCTGCCTTCATGTTCTCTCTCCCTTCCTCCTTCATCTCCCGTTGCTCTGCTTATTTCTGCACAACATTTGGCTGCTGTTTTCTGAAGTGTTCCCAATAATAATGACTGCTGCGAGATGAAAGTTATTTTTAGGTCATTGTGTTTGTCTTTCTGACTCACTGAATGTTTGGTTGAAACCGTCTGTTGTTGTTGTAGATGCTGTTTGTGGGCTATGCACAGATCTTCTCTGAATACTGGGCATCATTTATGATGTGTTTCACTCTACCCTTTATCTTTTTCTCATCCTGACAATGTTGTTGTTTTTGTTGGAAACTGTCCCATTGTTATTTAATCTGTCTGTTACACACGTGTTCAATAACTCACCTAGAGTCCATAGCTACGACTGTTTAAGCAACCACACACACCATCGGCAGCACTAGGCTTTCTTTCCTCAAAAGGAGAGAGATTTGTTGGCATACAGTCAGTCGTTCAATTATCTCCGCACTTCATTTTGTGTTCTGTACGGCAGCATCATTTACGAGACAGATCAGATCCATTCAGTCATCCTTGTCCTGGAACAAAAAAAACAGCCAGTAATTACAAACATTTAGACCCCTGAAAGAGACACATTTGATTATGTGATCCCTAAAGCTGTTAAGTCTTTTCTTTTGAGGTGCAAATGAACAGTGTGAACACTGAGAAAATAGCACACGGGCCCTGTGACGCAGTTATCACCGACGCAGCTTGAGAGCCAATTGAGCAGTGACGTGCCTGGCTCTTCTGGCACACAATGGGGGGAAAAGTGCAGAAGTGGGCTGTGGTAATTGAGCATGTGGGCAGTATGATGTTTTTAAATGGCCCAGTTAATTGTTATTTAAGGAATGGGCCTTATCCCCCACTGAGATTGGTGGAGAGGGGCTGTGGGGGCATGTCATAGATGAGTGTCATTATCATTACCACCCATCTGCATCTGGGGATGGATGCTCACAGACACCACAACCTCAGCAGCCCTCTCCTCCTTATCCCTTCCTCCCTTTTCTTTGCTCTCTCTCTCTCTCTCTCTCTCACACACAATTCCTCCCTTTTCTTAACTACCTATTTATCTCTCTTCTCTCCCTGTTCTTCAAGCCATGCCTCTTCCTCCTCTCTCTTCCATCCCTGCGCTCCCCCTCTCCAGTGCAGCTGTGAATGGGGGGGAACTCTCACATTAAAGGTCTCCTCTGAGTCCTATTTTACACCATTACCGTGATCTGTCTCTCCTTTTAAGATATGCTAAACCGCTACGGCGGCTGTATGATCTTATTGCTTTCTATTGCTCCAGACAGTGAAGACACCAGGTGACATATTGAGAGATAATGATTTTAATGAAATCAAATAACAAGTGATTGACAGCTCGGTCCCCATCTTCCGTGTGCAATGACTCTGTACTCCTCTTCTTCCCCAAGCAGAGGTCAAGGACCAGTGGCATGTGGACCATGGTGGAACTGTTGCATTTGAAAAGAATAATAATAAAATAAAATAAAATGACTTTTCTCCAATGGTTTCCCTCCTCCAGGGAAGTGGGGAGATGGTAATGTACTCTGTAATGATGTGCTATTACAGGACTTGTTGAATTGTGCTCATACTGGAGCTGTGTGCCTTTTAGTGTCTTAAGAGTCTTAAGAACTTGACGGTGGGTTGAAAAATAACCAGCTGTCAATCACTTGGTGATTTGATCTAATAGAAGTCATTTGATGTTCTGACCGTAGAGGCCTACCAGGAAAATGTTGTTTCCTAAAATAGCCTTGAAAGGTGGTGTCATCTGTCTGTATATGTGGGGACAGACATGCACACAGTGCTGTGTTATGGCATGTTGTGAACCTCCGTGTGTTGGTGACAGTGTTATTTTGGTCTGGCAGTGGGTGGATGGACGTCCAGAGCTGTGCTGTGACGTGGCCCCAGGTCCAGCCTCAGTGAACTGTGGCAGGGTGGAAAGTTTCCCCCAGGCAGTCACACCAGCCTGCTCCCAGCTCCATATCTCCATGGCTCCATGCTCGGCCTTTGACTACGCATGGAAAAATAGTTATATTTAGAAATAGTGTTGCGGGGGATGCTGCTGCTGCTGCTGCTCGAGAGAGAGATACATTCATATGTTAAAGCCCTTTGCCCGGGCTGGCTATGAATGATTCACTCACACAAACACATAAACACACGGCATCACCTGCAAGAAAACGTCATAGGGACATGCTCTGAACTGCTCTGAGGCTGTCTGCCTCACTGCTCTCATTATTCCCTTCAAACCCAGCCACCTCAACCACCTCTAGTTTTACAGCTGTGTTCCAGCTTCACAAGGATGCAAGGATGGAGTACCCAGAGACGGAGCCACTGTGGTTCATCTGAGGATGTTGCCTGCTCCTCCACTAACATCACTCTGGGTTATTTTATGAGTCTGGCCCATGTTGTTCTTTATGTTCCCTGTTAGTTTATTGCTCCCATTTGCCTCCTCCTCCCCTACAGCTGAAGATTATAACCTAGATCAAACTAGTCTCTGAGACACCCGCCTTCCCTCTCCCTCCTCTCCCTATACAGGCAGGCTTACCCACAGTATAGTACAGTACAGTAGACTACAGCATTCGGCATCATCCCTCGTCACTGACCTATAGACAGCCGTAATGACTGCCTGCATCTTTGGCCCTCTGGCTCCGACATGCTTTAGCAATACCAATCTAATTGAGCAACACACCATATTCTATTTGTTACTCTGATTGATCGTTCCTCCTGCAGTGTAACAATAGCTAAGGGCTTTACAAGCCCCTGCACCTCTCTGATTCAGAGGGGTTGGGTTAAATGTGGAAGACACAGTTCAGTTGAATGCATTCAGTTGTACAACTGACTAGGTATCCTCTTTTCCCTTTCCCTTCTAGGCTGGCTGGGGGACTCAGACATGATATTTGGTGTTAGTTTCAGTTGAATCGTCAGGCTGAGTGGCTGGTTCTCATATCCCATTGGTCTGAGGTGGTTAATGGTTTTTTCTCACCAACTAGGGACAATGGTTCATCTTTACGGATATAAATAACTAGGACATGGTGGTCAAGCGAACTATTTTTTAGAGAAGGAGAGATTGGTCTATATAAGGAGAGGGGTAGAGAAGAAGAAAGGGATAGGGAGAGAGGGAGGGGTAGAGAGGGAAGGAGAGAGAGAGAGAGAGAGGGGTAGAGAGAGAGAGAGAGGGGTAAAGAGAGAGAGAGAGAGAGGGAGCTACAGAAACAGAGGTCATCCTAACATTTCAGCCAAGTATCTTTACTATGATTCTCTAGGCCAGTTGTTCTAAATCAGATGTTCTGGGGATCTTTTCTATCATAAGGCATGATGGGTATGATTTCGCCACATGCATGACATCTAAAGCCAACCTCCTATCAGCAGGGCATGGTAACCTTGCAGGTGTCTCCTTCCGTAAAGGACAGAACCTTTTCTATTGAGTCAGCTGTGGAACAATAACCTCTTCATATAAAGTAGGGCTCAGCTTAACTTTTGTCAGGTCGACCAGGTACATTATATCACAAAAGTGAGTACACCCCTCACATTGTTGTAAATATTTGAGTATATCTTTTGAAGAAATTGAAGTGAGTGTACAGCTTATATAACAGTGTAAATTTGCTGTCCCCTCAAAATAACTCAACACAGCCATTAATGTCTAAACCGCTGGCAACAAAAGTGAGTACACCCCTAGGTGAAAATGTCCAAATTGGGCCCAAAGTGTCAATATTTTGTGTGGCCACCATCATTTTCCAGCACTGCCTTAACCCTCTTGGGCATGGAGTTCACCAGAGCTTCACAGGTTGCCACTGGAGTCCTCTTCCACTCCTCCATGACGACATCACGGAGCTGGTGGATGTTAGACACCTTGCACTCCTCCACCTTCCGTTTGAGGATGCCCCACAGATGCTCAATAGGGTTTAGGTCGTTATCATGTTGGAATACTGCCCTGCGGCCCAGTCTCCGAAGGGAGGGGATCATGCTCTGCTTCAGTATGTCACAGTACATGTTGGCATTCATGGTTCCCTCAATGAACTGTAGCTCCTCAGTGAAGGCAGCACTCATGCAGCCCCAGACCATGACACTCCCACCACCATGCTTGACTGTAGGCAAGACACACTTGTCTTTGTACTCCTCACCTGGTCGCCGCCACACACGCTTGACACCATCTGAACCAAATAAGTTTATCTTGGTCTCATCAGACCACAGGACATGGTTCCAGTAATCCATGTCCTTAGTCTGCTTGTCTTCAGCAAACTGTTTGTGGGCTTTCTTGTGCATCATCTTTAGAAGAGGCTTCCTTCTGGGACGACAGCCATGCAGACCAATTTGATGCAGTTTACGGCGTATGGTCTGAGCACTGACAGGCTGACCCCCCACCCCTTCAACCTCTGCAGCAATGCTGGCAGCACTCATACGTCTATTTCCCAAAGACAACCTCTGGATATGATGCTGAGCACAAGCACTCAACTTCTTTGGTTGACCATGGCGAGGCCTGTTCTGAGTGGAACCTGTCCAGTGAAACTGCTGTATGGTCTTGGCCACCGTGCTGCAGCTCAGGTTCAGGGTCTTGGCAATCTTCTTATAGCCCAGGCCATCTTTATGTAGAACAACAAAAAAAAAAATCTGATCCTCAGAGAGTTCTTTGCCATGAGGTGCCATGTTGAACTTCCAGTGACCAGTCAGTATGAGGGAGTGTGAGAGCGATGACACCATATTTAACACACCTGCTCCCCATTCACACCTGAGACCTTGTAACACTAACAAGTCACATGACACCGGGGAGGGAAAATGGCTAATTGGGTCAATTTGGACATTTTCACCTAGGGGTGTACTCACTTTTGTTGCCAGCGGTTTAGACATTAATGGCTGTGTGTTGAGTTATTTTGAGGGGACAGCAAATTTACACTGTTATATAAGCTGTACACTCACTACTTTACATTGTGTCATTTCTTCAGTGTTGTCACATGAAAAGATATACTCAAATATTTACTAAAAGTTGAGGGGTGTACTCACTTTTGTGATATAATGTATGTGTGTGCACATGTGTGCGTGTTTGTGCCTATGTGTGTGTGTGTATGTGTTCGTGCCTGTGTGTGTGTCGCAGTGAGCCTGTGATGGTCTGGTCTGAAATAAAACCCCGTGGTTGATGCAGTGTGTTTGGCTGGGTGTGACCGACTGCAGCAGTGTTCTGTGTTCAGCCAATGACACCTGGCGATGTCAGGAAGGGAACATAGCGTGGGCCCATTTCAGACGTGGTTGCTCACGGAGACGGAGCGTAGAACTATCAGGAGCAGGAACACCCATCCAAAGTGTTAATGTAAGTGATCCGTGTTAAAGAAATGGAAGCACTTAAAGTGTGTGATTGTGTTGGACGGCTGTGCTTCATCATGGAGAGAGAGGAAGGGAGGGAAAGAGAGAGAGATGTTCAAATTCACTAGTTATGAATTTTTGTTGTCTATATTAAAACAGTTTATTTTGATCCTGAGTGTAGGTTATTTCCCTGACATCTGGAACCAAGGACCCATAACCCCAATCTTTAACTAGTGTAAACTTTATTAAGAAGCACAATGTCTTGAATGAAAGACAAATTGGATTTTTACCAAAACGTTGCACGACGGATCATATTTCCATCCTACACACCCTGACAGATAAACATGTCCACCACAATAACACCCAAATGTATGCTAGATTTATGGACTTCCATAAAGCATTTGATTCTATTTGACAAACAGGACTGTTCTATAAAGTTATTGAACGTGGTGTAGTGGGTAAAACATATGACAATTAAATCAATATGTGCAGCATCAAAATTGGCAAGAAAATAACAGAATTTGTTAACCAGAGGCAGGGCCTTGCAATCTCAGCCCCACGCTCTCTTATTTACATCAACGAATTGGCTACTATTCTAGAAAAACTCAGCCCCTGGTGTTAGTCTCCACAATTCAGAGGTTAACTGCCTGCTCTTCGCAGATGACCTTCTATTTGTTTTATTTGATTATTGATGTATTATGATCCCCATTAGCTGACACCAATGGCGACAGCTAGTTTCACCAGGGTCCGATATATAACGAAAAAGACATTGCAGACAAAATCATTTACAAATGACATACATTTACAACATGAACATGTAGTGTGTGTACATCTATCAGTTCCACATACATGTCCTGTACCTGCTGTCACCCACAGCACCTGGACCTGCTAGAGGAGTGCTGTCAGACCGGGGCCCTGGCAGTCAACCCCAAGAAGAACATTATTCCAGAGAAGATCCAGATCTCAGGGAATTAGACCAAAGTTCTCAATTGGTACAAAATTGGTACACAATATATAGAGTACTGCACACACTACAATTACACTACAACTACAATTACACACTACAATTACTTAGATTTAAATTTATAGAGTACTGCACACACTACAATTACTTAGATTTAAATATATAGAGTACTGCACACAGTTTAAATATATAGAGTACTGCACACACTACAATTACTTTGATTTAAATGTAATATCAACTGGGCACCTGAAAGAGGTATTGAATGAACTAAGAGAGAAAGCACGCAGGGCATTCTAGCAATTAAAAATGGAATTGAAATTTAAATACCTGTGTGGCTAAAACTAATTGAATGTGTCATTGAATCAATTGCAGTGAGGTGTGGGGTCCACTTGCAAAACAAGATTTTACCCAATGGGACAAACAATCCATTAAAACCTTACATGCAGAGTTCTGTAAGATTCTCCTACATGTCCAGAGTAACACTACAAACAATGCATGCGGGGCAGAATTAGGCCAATATCCACTAAAATACTATTTAAAGGAGCAATTAATTGAGGAAACATCTAAAATACAGTGACCCCTCTCATATCATTACCAAGCACTGCAATGCCAAGAGCTGAGCAAATAAATGAGTCCCCTCATCCATCTGGTCCTGGGGCTGAGTTCACTAACCTGTTCTACTAACACACTGAAGCCTCAGGATCCTCATCCAGCTGGTCCTGGGGCTGAGTTCACTAACCTGTTCTACTAACACACTGAAGCTTCAGGACCCTCATCCAGCTGGTCCTGGGGCTGAGTTCACTATCCTGTTCTACTAACACACTGAAGCCTCAGGACCCTCATCCAGCTGGTCCTGGAGCTGAGTTCACTATCCTGTTCTACTAACACACTGAAGCCTCAGGACCCTCATCCAGCTGGTCCTGGGGCTGAGTTCACTATCCTGTTCTACTAACACACTGAAGCCTCAGGACCCTCATCCAGCTGGTCCTGGGGCTGAGTTCACTATCCTGTTCTACTAACACACTGAAGCCTCAGGACCCTCATCCAGCTGGTCCTGGAGCTGAGTTCACTATCCTGTTCTACTAACACACTGAAGCCTCAGGATCCTCATCCAGCTGGTCCTGGGGCTGAGTTCACTATCCTGTTCTACTAACACACTGAAGCCTCAGGACCCTCATCCAGCTGGTCCTGGAGCTGAGTTCACTATCCTGTTCTACTAACACACTGAAGCCTCATGACCCTCATCCAGCTGGTCCTGGGGCTGAGTTCACTATCCTGTTCTACTAACACACTGAAGCCTCAGGACCCTCATCCAGCTGGTCCTGGGGCTGAGTTCACAAACGTGTTCTACTAACACACTGAAGCCTCAGGACCCTCATCCAACCACTGCACCACAGCAGAACCCAAGACAAAACTGTGTTTTTCTTTTTACAAAATGTAAAAAATATAAAACAATTAGAAAGTGTGATTTCCAAAAATGTGAAACCCTTATTCAAGGTTACTTATTGTTGTTACTTATTGTCCCATTGACAATCTTGAGAAGCCTTACATACAGCAGGGTTGATTGATGACTGAGCGATGCAGGTGACTTGTGGTAGGTAGGGGCTGCAGTGTGGTTGTGTTATGGATGTTATTTTTAACTGACTCTGGGGTTTCTGAAGCAGAGAGGGGACAGTGGTGTATGTGGGAGGGGGAGAGGAGATGGGGCTACATGTAGTTGGGGGTGGGTGGTTCTGCCAAACATGAACCCATGAGGAGAACACGTCAGTGAGCCAGCTCTGCTCTGGACACGAGGCCTAAGGTCTTCCTCTGGTTGACTAGTCATGTATCACCTTTTGAAATGAAGAGGGAAAAAAGACACCTCCATTTAAGCTCAAATCTTCAGGGCACTGCCTAAGAGGCCTTCTATTCCCATTCAGATGTGTAGCGCTGTGTGTGTGTATATGTGTGTGTGTGTTTGTGTGTGTGCCCCTGCGTGGGTGCTCTGTGTGTTCAGGGGTATTATTTATCTTCTGACGTTATACTGAGAAAGGCACAAATTAAGAAGAACAACAGAGAAGAGGACCTGGGTATAGGGCCTGGGAGAACCTGGTATAGGGCCTGGGAGAACCTGGTATAGGGCCTTGGAGAACCTAGTATAAGGCCTGGGAGAACATGGGTATAGGGCCTGGGAGAACTTGGGTATAGGGCCTGGGAGGACCTGGGTATAGGGCCTGGGAGAACCTGGTATAGGGCCTTGGAGAACCTAGTATAGGGCCTGGGAGAACATGGGTATAGGGCCTGGGAGAACCTGGTATAGGGCCTTGGAGAACCTAGTATAGGGCCTGGGAGAACATGGGTATAGGGCCTGGGAGAACCTGGTATAGGGCCTTGGAGAACCTAGTATAGGGCCTGGGAGAACATGGGTATAGGGCCTGGGAGAACTTGGGTATAGGGCCTGGGAGGACCTGGGTATAGGGCCTGGGAGAACCTGGTATCGGGCCTTGGAGAACCTAGTATGGTGCCTGGGAGAACATGGGTATAGGGCCTGGGAGAACCTGGTATAGGGCCTTGGAGAACCTAGTATAGGGCCTGGGAGAACATGGGTATAGGGCCTGGGAGAACTTGGGTATAGGGCCTGGGAGGACCTGGGAGAACCTGGTATAGGGCCTGGGAGGACCTGGGTATAGGGACTGGGAGGAGCTGGGTATAGGGCCTGGGAGGATCTGGGTATAGGACCTGGGAGGATCTGGGTATAGGGCCTGAGAGGATCTGGGTATAGGGCCTGGGAGGATCTGGGTATAGGGCCTGGGAGGATCTGGGTATAGGGCCTGGGAGAACCTGGTATAGGGCCTGGGAGGACCTGGGTATAGGGCCTGGGGGAACCTGGTATAGGGACTGGGAGGACCTGGGTATAGGGACTGGGAGGACCTGGGTATAGGGACTGGGAGGAGCTGGGTATAGGGCCTGGGAGTATCTGGGTATAGGGGCTGGGAGGACCTGGGTATAGGGCCTGGGTGGACCTGGGTATAGGGCCTGGGAGGACCTGGGTATAGGGCCTGGGTGGACCTGGGTATAGGGCCTGGGTGGACCTGGGTATAGGGCCTGGGTGGACCTGGGTATAGGGCCTGGGAGGACCTGGGTATAGGGCCTGGGTGGACCTGGGTATAGGGCCTGGGAGGACCTGGGTATAGGGGCTGGGAGGACCTGGGTATAGGGCCTGGGAGGACCTGGGTATAGGGCCTGGGTGGACCTGGGTATAGGGCCTGGGAGGACCAGGTATAGGGCCTGGGAGGACCTGGGCATAGGGCCTGGGAGGGCAGGGGTATAGGGCCTGGGAGGACCTGGGTATAGGGCCTGGGTATAGGGCCTGGGAGGACCAGGTATATGGCTTGGGAGGACCTGGGCATAGGGCCTGGGAGGGCAGGGGTTTCGGGCTGAGTGCTGTGGCCTTGGCCGCGCTGCTGAAACCTCCCAGAGAACAGGAACATTCCCTCACCCACATCTGATCTGCCCATTTATTAACAGCTGTTTATGCAAGGTTGACAGTGGTGATCGATAACACGAGCACAGCCAAGGCTTCCTTTGCTTTCAGGGCAGAGTGACGGTCCATACAGTTCAGGGGATGCAGGAGTCTTCACTCTGCAGAGCAGGAGCAGGAGCAGGGGGAGGTGCAGGGTTAGGGTGAGCCAACAGAGCAGCAGCACATGGAGGCAGGAGGAGAGGAGGAGCAGAGGCCATAGTTAGGGGTTTGGCAGTTGCATGTTGGGTACTTCTGTGGGAAAGGGTTGGTTTGAAAAAGTCTTCAATACATATTTTCACACATTAGTGATGACTGAGGGAGGCCCAGTCAGGCGTGACCAGGGCAGTTTTCCCACATGTTTACAGGTAATAAATACTCCCAACCCTGAGGTTAGGAACAGGGACAGGGACAGGGACAGGCAGGGAGATATCAGGGAGAAACTCTCAATCTATTTTAGGAAATGTTGTCATTATTCTGCTCCGAGTTTCACACACACAATGCTGTTGGATGAGATTAGGCACAGTGAATTGTCAATGGGGCTGCAGTGTAGACACTGCAGTAGGACCTCAGAGGGATAAAAAGCAGTGTTGTTGACTGAGTCAGAGGCTGGGGGAGGCTGTCCACATCAGCGCCACTTAGTGGAGGACAGTCATCAGGCCGGGGGATCACAGGCAGGGACATGGATCCACGTAGTCACAGCTTTTATGGAAAGATGACATTTGCTTTGAACCTTTACCAGACACTATTTCCACCAGCACTGCTGAGGTAATCCAGGAAGTGCAAATTGCTTCTCGCCTCGGCGTGCACTTTGTATGGCTGACTGAGGAGGAGCACATGTAAAGAGAGAGAGCTGGCCTCCTGGGGCTTGTTCTGTACTAACCTGTTAGGTGAAGTGTTTTTACATAATGCTTTCATAACACATATATGTATGTAACTATGATAAGTGTGAACCTTATGCATCATACACTACATGACCAGAAGTATGTGGACACCTGCTCGTCCATCATCTCATGTGTGATTAGACCTGGCTCGCAGTTGCCGTTCTAATTCATCCCAAAGGGGTTCGATGGGGTTGAGGTCAGGGCTCTGTGCAGGCCAGTCAAGTTCTTCCACACCGATCTCGACAAACCATTTCTGCATGTACCTTGCTTTCTGCACAGGGGGCATTGTCATGCTGAAACAGGAAAGGGCCTTCCCCAAACTGTTGCCACAAAGTTGGAAGCACAGAATTGTCTACAATGTCATTGTATGCTGCAGTGTTTGACGAACTGACTTGTTGGAAAGGTGGCATCCTATGACTGTGCCACGTTGAAAGTCACTGAACTCTTCAGTAAGGCCATTCTACTGCCAATATTTGTCTATGGAGATTGCATGGCTGTATGCTCAATTTTATAAACCTGTCAGCAACGTGTGTGGCTGAAATAGCCGAATACACTAATTCGAAGGGGTGTCCACATACTTTTGGTGATATAGTGTATGTCATATTTTCTCTAACTTCTTGTTGTCATGAAGTTGTTGCTATGGAACAGGGATGTGGAATTTTTACAATCATCATTAGGATGAAAGGTCATTGAACCCTGGTTAGAGGTGTAAGATGATGGCCAGTTATATAAGGCATTATATATCCCATGGATTTTTGCCTGATGGGATATATATGTCCTGGTTGGTAGGGGTGTGTCTTCCGGCCCACCCCACTGTGAAAGCTGCAGGTGCATGCAGCTCCGATCAGCAGGAATAGGATATCCAGGGAACTGCCAACCCCAAGTATGGCCTCATTAATTACACCTGTCAATGAATCCCCACGGATCTCTCTGTGTTCGCAGCCAGCCAGCCAGCCAGCCAGCCAGCCTGGAGATGCAGCTTTCTCTGGGTTAGAGAACTCTGTGGATCACTGCACAACACTGGCAGCTGTGGTGGTGAGAGAGACCCCCCTTCTCTCACCACACACACACACACACACACACACTCAAACACGAACACACACACCTCTCTGGGGACAGCAGGAAGAATTTGATCTTTATTTAAATCCTTAAATTATAGCTTATTAAAAATGCATGGGTATCCGTTTATGAGGTGCTGGGCGCTGTGGAGGCTGCTGCACAGGCTGCCCTGTGATGTCTAATTGGTCTGAAGGTTGCCAACCCTTTGAACAAGGGAGAGCTCCTGCAGCCTGCAGTGTGCTCAGAATGAGGATGGCTGTGTTTATTCTGCCTCAGCCTCTCTATCTCTGTCCCCTCTCTCCTCTCGCTCTCGCTCTCTCTCTCTATCTCTCTCTCTGCCCCCGCTCTCGCTCTCCACCTTTCTCTCTCTCTCTGCCCCCGCTCTCTCTACCTCTCTCTCTCTCATTATCTCTGCCTCCGCTCTCTCTCTCTACCACTCTCTCTTTCTTCCTCTCTCTCTTTCTCTCAAGACCAGGACTGAAAGCTTGGCTAGAAGCACAGTGTAGAAAGTACATTCTGTAACAGTGTAGGACAGGATACACATGTAGGATCTTAATTTGAGCCAGTTGGCTACAGCAGGAAAATCATGTGCATTATTATGTGGGATTATAATTAATATTTAAAAAATTGTTAGGGCAAAATCAAGTCTCACCAGGGGCTGAGTTTTTCTGTATTTATCAACTTTATAAGCCTTTTTAAAGTTTGCATTTCCTGAGGAAAATTGAAAAAATTCTCAGCTACAAAAGGGTGATCAAATTAAGACCCTACATCTGTAGGCCATGTTATGATAGTATTCATCTCTAAGTGCTGTAGGAGCTGTACAATAGAACACAAATATATGTGTGGATTCAAACTAGAGGTCGACCGATTATGATTTTTCAACGCCAATACCGATTATTGGAGGCCCAAAAAAGCCGCTACCGATTAATCGGCCGATTTTTTTCTTTATTTATTGTAATAATGACAATTACAACAATACTGAATGAACACTTATTTTAACTTAATATAATACATCAATAAAATCAATTTAGCCTCAAATAAATAATGAAACATGTTTAATTTGGTTTAAATAATGCAAAAACCAAGTGTTGGAGAAGAAAGTAATATGTGCCAATATGCAATATGCATCGCCCCACAAAAGCCGTGGCCCTTGCAGCGCAAGGGGAATAACTACTCCAAATCTAAAAGCGAGTGACGTTTGAAACGATATTAGCGCACACCCAGCTAACTAGCTAGCCATTTCACATTGGTTACACCAGCCATTAGGCTGATAGGCTTGAAGTCATAAACAGCGCTGTGCTTGTGAAGAGCTGCTGGCACAACGCACGAAAGTGCTGTTTGAATGAATGATTACGGGCCTGCTGCTGCCCAGTCAGACTGCTCTATCAAATCAGACTTAATTATAACATAATAACACATAGAAATACGAGCCTTTGGTCATTAATATGGTCGAATCCGGAAACTATAATTTCGAAAACAAAACATTTATTATTTCAGTGAAATACGGAACCGTTCTGTATTTTATCTAACGGGTGGCATCCATCAGTCTAAATATTCCTGTTACATTGCACAACCTTCAATGTTATGTCATAATTACGTAAAATTCTGGAAAATTAGTTCGCAATGAGCCGGGCAGCCCAAACTGTTGCGTATACCCTGACTCTGCGTGCAATGAACACAAGAGAAATGACACAATTTCACCTGGTTAATATTGCCTGCTAAACTGGATTAGTAGTTATAACTAGTGATTATGATTGATTGTTTTTTATAAGATAAGTTTAATGCTAGCTAGCAATTTACCTTGGCTTCTACTGCATTCGCGTAACAGGCAGGCTCCTCGTGAAGTGCAATGTTTAGAGCGTTGGACTAGTTAACTGTACGGTTGCAAGATTGGATCCCCTGAGCTGACAAGGTGAAAATCTGTCGTTCTGCCCCTGAACAAGGCAGTTAATCCACCGTTCCTAGGCCGTCATTGAAAATAAGAATGTGTTCTCAACTGACTTGCCTAGTTAAATAAAGGTATAAAATGATATATATATTTTAAATATATATATATATATATATATTTTTTTAAATCGGAAATCGGCGCCCAAAAATACCAATTTCCAATTGTTATGAAATCGGCCCTAATTAATCGACCATTCCGATTAATCGGTCGACCTCTAATTCAATCCAACTCCAGCATGTGGTTTTACATATCAATAGGAGCTCATGAAGTCATGAAGTCAAGCATTGAGGTTCCTCATGGAAACATAATATAACGGTTGGTTATTTAAACGGATGTTCCATCCACCAGTGGCAGCTGAGTCCCATTGAATCCCCTCCTATCATCCCCAAAGCTCTGTGCTGTACTGTCTAGAAGGGAGGGGAGGCAGCTGAAGCAAAGGATCTGTCAGCCTTCAGTCAGACTGAGACAGAGACCGTCTTTGAGGATGAGGGGGATAGACTCCTATGCTGCATCCCCCACTAGAGCAGAGCTCACACTGAGTGTGTGAGAAGCACAATCTTCATCCCCTCCACACCCCAGACATCGACACACACTCCTGTTCAATGTCAGGGCCCTCCCGCCGACTCAAAGCATGATATACCATATTTGTTTGTTTACGCCTGTTTGTTGTTGTTGCCTGAACTCTATTAACATGTATATTACAGCTGAAGGTGTTGGAGTCCCCAGCTTAGAGGTGAAGGAACCATCAGTCTGGGTTTGTCAGGAACAAAGACATTTACATGAGCATTATCTTACCATTCCCCAACTCCGTCTCTCTCTTTCTGCTTTCTTATTTGTGTCACCATTTGGCCTAACTTGCCTGACACACAACTCTTTAAGCTTCTATCTCATAAGATAAATTGATTGTTTGAAAAAATAATATGCGGTGTCTCCGGATTGCACTGCTTGATTGGGTATTAGCATATGAATGAGAGTGGGATAAGGGAGTCCGAAGAGACTTATTGTGAGGAGGAAGGCTAGACATCCGATGTTCACTGAGTTTTTAACATGTTTTAACAAACTTCAAGGCCCTGGAATATGCCAGTGGAAACTGTTTCTGTCAGACAGAGCTTCACCATCTTAGCTAGAGGCTTGTCTTGAACCAATCACATCTCCCCAGCCGCAGACTATTCTAACACACTCATGAAATCACCACCTGAGGCCTCACACAAACAGCCATGTTTTAGCCACCACAGAAATAACCCAGTATGACATGATGGGTGAGTCACACAGATTTCTATTGTGTGTCTTGTTAGTTTTGACAGTTGTCTAAGACATCAACAAACAGCATGGTAGAGGCTGGCTAATCTCTGGTAGTCTCAGTGGAATGGTTAGGGCTTCTGTCGTGGTTTGGTTGGATGGTTGGAGTATTGACAGACTTGGCCATGTAACACATGATATTGGCTCATACTACAGCCAGCTGCTTGTTCATTATTTTCTGTTAAGCCTGCACATTGTGTTTTGGCATTTCTCCATGTGTTTTTCACATGTATCCTTCTGAGAATGTACCCATATTGTTGAGAGACAACAATACATAGTGTAAAAGAGTATGGAAAGATGCAGGTTACGCCATCTCCTGCCCTGACTATCTCTTGACCATCCGTTGAGCCAACCATACATGTCCTGTGTGCTCAGTTATCAGACCTCAGGATAAGACCCAGATGCAGACAGTTCGAAATAACAAATGTTTATTTACAAAACAGGGGGCAGGCAAATGAAAGGTTGAGGGCAGACAGGGGTCAGTAATCCAGGGCAGAGTCTGTAGGGTACAGAATGGCAGGCAGGCAGGCTCAGGATCAGGGCAGACGGGTCAGTAATCCAGGGCAGAGTCTGTAAGGTACAGAACGGCAGGCAGGCTCAGGATCAGGGCAGACAGGGGTCAGTAATCCAGGGCAGAGTCTGTAAGGTACGGAACGGCAGGCAGGCTCAGGATCAGGGCAGACAGGGGTCAGTAATCCAGGGCAGAGTCTGTAGGGTACAGAACGGCAGGCAGGCTCAGGATCAGGGCAGACAGGGGTCAGTAATCCAGGGCAGAGTCTGTAAGGTACAGAACGGCAGGCAGGCTCAGGATCAGGGCAGACAGGGGTCAGTGATCCAGGGCAGAGTCTGTAGGGTACAGAACGGCAGGCAGGCTCAGGATCAGGGCAGACAGGGGTCAGTAATCCAGGGCAGAGTCCAGGGCAGAACGGCAGGCAGGCTCAGGATCAGGGCAGACAAGGGTCAGTAATCCAGGGCAGAGTTAGTAAAGTACAGAACGGCAGGCAGGCTCAGGATCAGGGCATACAGGGCTCAGTAATCCAGGGCAGAGTCTGTAGGTTACAGAACGGCAGGCAGGCTCAGGATCAGGGCAGACAGGGGTCAGTAATCCAGGGCAGAGTCTGTAAGGTACAGAACGGCAGGCAGGCTCAGGATCAGGGCAGACAGGGGTCAGTGATCCAGGGCAGAGTCTGTAGGGTACAGAACGGCAGGCAGGCTCAGGATCAGGGCAGACAGGGGTCAGTAATCCAGGGCAGAGTCCAGGGCAGAACGGCAGGCAGGCTCAGGATCAGGGCAGACAAGGGTCAGTAATCCAGGGCAGAGTCTGTAAAGTACAGAACGGCAGGCAGGCTCAGGATCAGGGCAGACAGGGGTCAGTAATCCAGGGCAGAGTCTGTAAAGTACAGAACGGCAGGCAGGCTCAGGATCAGGGCAGACAGGAGTCAGTAATCCAGGGCAGAGTCTGTAGGGTACAGAACGGCAGGCAGGCTCAGGATCAGGGCAGACAGGGGTCAGTAATCCAGGGCAGAGTCTGTAAGGTACAGAACGGCAGGCAGGCTCAGTATCAGGGCAGACAGGGGTCAGTAATCCAGGGCAGAGTCTGTAAGGTACAGAACGGCAGGCAGGCTCAGGGCAGACAGGGGTCAGTAATCCAGGGCAGAGTCTGTAGGGTACAGAACGGCAGGCAGGCTCAGGATCAGGGCAGACAGGGGTCAGTGATCCAGGGCAGAGTCTGTAAGGTACAGAACGGCAGGCACGCTCAGGATCAGGGCAGACAGGGGTCAGTAATCCAGGGCAGAGTCTGTAGGGTACAGAACGGCAGGCAGGCTCAGGATCAGGGCAGACAGGGGTCAGTAATCCAGGGCAGAGTCTGTAGGGTACAGAATGGCAGGCAGGCTCAGGATCAGGGCAGACAGGGGTCAGTAATCCAGGGCAGAGTCTGTAGGGTACAGAACGGCAGGCAGGCTCAGGATCAGGGCAGACAGGGGTCAGTAATCCAGGGCAGAGTCTGTAAGGTACAGAACGGCAGACAGGGGTCAGTAATCCAGGGCAGAGTCTGTAGGTTACAGAACGGCAGGCAGGCTCAGGATCAGGGCAGACAGGGGTCAGTAATCCAGGGCAGAGTCTGTAGGGTACAGAATGGCAGGCAGGCTCAGGATCAGGGCAGACAGGTGTCAGTAATCCAGGGCAGAGTCTGTAGGGTACAGAACGGCAGGCAGGCTCAGGATCAGGGCAGACAGGGGTCAGTAATCCAGGGCAGAGTCTGTAGGGTACAGAATGGCAGGCAGGCTCAGGATCAGGGCAGACAGGGGTCAGTAATCCAGGGCAGAGTCTGTAGGGTACAGAACGGCAGGCAGGCTCAGGATCAGGGCAGACAGGGGTCAGTAATCCAGGGCAGAGTCTGTAAGGTACAGAACGGCAGACAGGGGTCAGTAATCCAGGGCAGAGTCTGTAGGTTACAGAACGGCAGGCAGGCTCAGGATCAGGGCAGACAGGGGTCAGTAATCCAGGGCAGAGTCTGTAGGGTACAGAATGGCAGGCAGGCTCAGGATCAGGGCAGACAGGTGTCAGTAATCCAGGGCAGAGTCTGTAGGGTACAGAACGGCAGGCAGGCTCAGGATCAGGGCAGACAGGGTTCAGTAATCCAGGGCAGAGTCTGTAGGGTACAGAATGGCAGGCAGGCTCAGGATCAGGGCAGACAGGGGTCAGTAATCCAGGGCAGAGTCTGTAAGGTACAGAACGGCAGGCAGGCTCAGGATCAGGGCAGACAGGGGTCAGTAATCCAGGGCAGAGTCTGTAGGGTACAGAACGGCAGGCATGCTCAGGATCAGGGCAGACAGGGGTCAATAATCCAGGGCAGAGTCTGTAGGGTACAGAACGGCAGGCAGGCTCAGGATCAGGGCAGACAGGGGTCAGTAATCCAGGGCAGAGTCTGTAGGGTACAGAACGGCAGGCAGGCTCAGGATCAGGGCAGACAGGGGTCAGTAATCCAGGGCAGAGTCTGTAGGGTACAGAACGGCAGGCAGGCTCAGGATCAGGGCAGACAGGGGTCAGTAATCCAGGGCAGAGTCTGTAGGGTACAGAACAGCAGGCAGGCTCAGGATCAGGGCAGACAGGGGTCAGTAATCCAGGGCAGAGTCTGTAGGGTACAGAACGGCAGGCAGGCTCAGGATCAGGGAAGACAGGGGTCAGTAATCCAGGGCAGAGTCTGTAGGGTACAGAACGGCAGGCAGGCTCAGGATCAGGGCAGACAGGAGTCAGTAATCCAGGGCAGAGTCTGTAGGGTACAGAACGGCAGGCAGGCTCAGGATCAGGGCAGACAGGAGTCAGTAATCCAGGGCAGAGTCTGTAAGGTACAGAACGGTCAAAAAACGGGAGAACTAGTAAACAGGAGCTAACGAGAAATAGGAGTACTGGAAAAAAACGCTGGTAGCCTTGATGAGACAAGGCGAACTGCCAACAGACAAACAGAAAACACAGGTATAAATACACAGGGGATAATGTGAAAATGGGCGACACCTGGAGGGGGATGGAGACAAGCATAAAGACAGGTGAAACACACCAGAGTTTGACAGCAGTGGACTGGCAGATCTTCTTAAGGCCTGGTTTCAGATTAGTGTTCAGTATTTACCATGGTGAACTGGTGGGAGGAACACCCACAGTCACACACATGCTGTCACCAGCAGGCTCACTCTCTAGTCTGTTTCCAGTCAGTCAACCCCAACAGGCCTTGAGGAGGAGGAGGGGGGGGGGGATTAACATTCTCAGACATGGCTGCCTGGGCCCTCCATCACAATGACTGGCCCTGCATGGAGCTCTGTGCCTTGTATGGCCTTCCTCAGTGTGGCCCTGATTCTGTAGGCCACATGTCTGTGACCCAGGGTTGGCTGTGGCTGGGGCACAATGTAAACCAGGGGCTCGGTTTACCAGGGGCCCGGGGCCTTGGCTGGGGCTAGATAGGGCACAATATTTGTCTGGTGTGATGGCCTGTCACCATCACTGAGTATGGTGACTGAACCTGAGATCCTCAGAACCATTGCAGCACAATGACACCAGCAGGCAGAATGCTGCATTGTCACGCACACTGACGCACAGTTGTGCAATCACACACACACACACACACACACACACACACACACACACACACACACACACACACACACACACACACACACACACACACACACACACACACACACACACACACACACACACACACACACACACAGCCAAGATGTTTACCTTCTACCCACAGCCCAGGTGTGTCTGCCTGCAGCCTGCAGTCAACGGGGGTGTGTCTGACTGTAATATACCTGGTAGGGCTACCACACCTGCAGCTAATACAATGCAATCCTATTGAGCACAGATAAAAACGCTCAGAAATACTGAATCTGCTTCTTTGCAGAAAGGGTTAAAGCATTAGAAATTCATAAGATAACGTTAACATTAAGACGGCTACCTCAAGCGTTCACATTGCTCTCAGTACACATGCTATTTTCTAGATGGCCAAACGAGATAAATTATGCTAAATAACCTTGATGGAAGTAAACTGCTCACCCCTGTGCATCCTCAGCAGGGAGCCATCGCGAAAATGTGTATTTCTTTCCACCAATATAGAGTATATTTATTTTGGGGGCCGTGTTTGCAAAGATTGGAAAGTTAATTTCAAATCAAATGTTGTAAACAGTAAAATAACAACAATAAAATAACAGTAATGAGGTTATATGCAAGAGGTACCAGTACAGAGTCAATGTGCGAGAGCACAGGTTAGTCGAGGGAATTGAGTTAATATGCACACTACCATTAAGTTTGGGGTCACTTAGAAATGTCCTTGTTTTCGAAAGAAAAGCACTTTTTTTGTCCATTAAAATAACAACAAATTAATCAGAAATACAGTGTAGACATTGTTAATGTTGTAAACGACTATTGTAGCTGGAAATGGCAGATTGTTAATGGAATATCTACATAGGTGTACAGATGTGTTCCAATGGCATGTTGTGTTAACTAATCCAAGTTTATCATTTTAAAAGGCTAATTGATCATTAGAAAATTGCAAAAGGGTTATGTTAGCACAGCTGAAAACTGTTGTCCTCATTAAAGAAGCAATAAAACTGTCCTTCTTTTGACTAGTTGAGGATCTGGAGCATCAGCATTTGTGGGTTCGATTACAGGCTCAAAAGGGCCAGAAACAAAGACTTTTCTTCTGTAACTTGTCAGTCTATTCTTGTTCTGAGAAATGAAGGCTATGCCACACGAGAAATTGCCAAGAAACTGAAGATCTCGTACAAGCTGTGTACTACTCCCTTCTCAGAACAGTGCAAATGGGCTCTAACCAGAATAGAAAGAGGAGTGGGAGGCCCCTGTGCATAACCGAGAAAGAGGACAAGTACATTAGAGTGTCTAGTTTGAGAAACAGACGCCACCCAAGTCCTCAACTGGCAGCTTCATTAAATAGTACCCGCAAAGCACCAGTCTCCACGTCAACAGTGAAGAGGCGACTCTGGGATGCTGGCCTTCTAGGCAGAGTTCCTCTGTCGAGTGTCTGTGTTCTTTTGCCCATCTTAAACCTTTCTTTTTATTGGCCAGTCTGAGATATGGATTTTTCTTTGCAACTTGGCCTAGAAGGCCAGCATCCTGGAGTCGGGATAATGTACATGTAGGTAGAGATAAAGTGATATGCATTGTTAATAAACAGAGAGTAGCAACAGCATAAAAATGGGGGTGAGTAGCCATTTGATTAGCTGTTCAGGAGTCTTATGGCTTGGGGGTAGAAGCTGTTAACAAGCCTTTTGGACCTAGACTTGGCACTCCGGTACTGCTTGCTGTGCAGTAGCAGAGAGAACAGTCTATGACTAGGGTGGCTGGAGTCTTTGGCAATTTTCCTCTGACACCGCCTGGTATAGAGGTCCTGGATGGCAGGAAGCTTGGCCCCAGTGATGTACTGGACCGTATGCACTACCCTCTGTAGTGCCTTGCAGTCGGAAGCCGATCAGTTGCCATACCAGACAGTGATGCAACCATTCAGGATGCTCTCGATGGTGCAGCTGTAGAACTTTTTGAGGATCCGAGGACCCAACCTGCTCCACTGCAGCCCCGTCGATGAGAATGGGGGTGTGCTCGGCCCTCATTTACCTTTAGTCCACGATCATCTCCTTTGTCTTGATCACGTTGAGGGAGAGGTTGTTGTTCTGGCACCACACTGCCAGGTCTCTGACCTCCTATCGTTGTCTATGATCAGGCTTACCACTGTTGTGTCGTCAGCAAACTTAATGATGGTGTTGGAGTTGTGCTTGGCTACGCAGTCATGGGTGAACAGGGAGTACAGGATGAAACTGAGCACGCACCCCTGAGGGGTTCCCTTGTTGAATGTCAGCGTGGCAGATGTTTTGTTACCTACTCTTACCACCTGGGGGCGACCCGTCAGGAAGTCTAGATACAGTTGCAGAGGGAGGTGTTTAGCCCATTAATTTTAAGTCTGACTTTGGTGTGCTCTTTATTAATACTAAACATACAAGGAGCCTGGAGGAATGTGGGTTCAGACTCCCATGAATTAATGCAAAATATAACATTTATTGTTAGCTTATTGGCCTGGGCCCTTAGAGCACGTCGGCTCTGACACCGCCTGACAACGTGTCGGAGAAACGCATTGCAGTCACAACATCCTTTTCCCCCTCTCTCTGTCCCTCTCTTCCTCCCTCCTTCGGTCTCTCCAGCCCTCTCCGGGTTCATATTGGGACATGGTCTGGGGCTAGTTGGGCACTTCTGGACTGCCCTTCTCTTCACTACTTTGGGCAGAGAGCAAGGGAGGGAAGGAGAGAGAGAAAGAGAGAGAGAGAAACCGATAAAGAGAGGCAAATAGAGGCAGACAGGGATGTGAGGGGTTGGGACAGGGGTGCTCGTGTGTGCAGTAGTTATGGCTTTTATGTACTGCCTGCCCTTTTCAGTGATCTCTTCCATCAGCAAACAGCCTTGTCTCTCCCCTCCAGAGGAGAGGAAAAACCAGTGAGCTAACTGGAGCTAACCAAACGGCTTTGGCAGCGCTAGTACAGTATGTGTACTGTACTGTAGCCAGGGTGCAGTGTGTGGGTTTTGGCCCCTTTCAGGTCTCCACTCCCCTCAGCTAAAGACTGGTCACCGCTCCTCTCACTGTCTTCTATGGCTCCCACTGGTACAACTATAGAGAAAGAGAAATGTCAGTGCCGCTCACAAATAGCAATTACTCTCTGACATATATCATCCAATTATATGGACACTTATAGACATGCTGATGTGAGGGCGGCCATGGGGTTAGAGAAATACTCGTTTTGATGTTTCATCCTCACAGAAGAGCATGGTTAATGTGATTGTATTAGGAAAAAGACAATTAATGAATGAAATGGATGTGCGGCAAAAGGTTTGTAGTGTAAGTGATTATCATTGTCATTATTAATATTGTAGAGTTTTGGATAAAACAAATTAAATCAGTTTGGCGTATAGTGAAAAAGAGGCAGATTAAATTGTTAAGTGTGTGGTCGTGTCCCAAAGGGTTCCCGTTTTGTGGCTCTTGAGGGAGGCAGGCAGTACTCCACAGAGCTGGATGGGCGATCTGCCGTGCCCTCATTTAATCTGATTTGCATGCTAGAAAGAATTAGGTAATTGGCATTTATGCAGAACAAAAGAGGATCTGCTCTTGGAAAAAATAGGTTTTCATGTTGAATCGAATGCACTCTGTGTCTGGGCTGGTTTCCTCCTGCAGCCTTGTGTGAGCATCCTCTAACCAGGTTGACTGACTGACTGTCTGACTGTCTGTCTGACTGTCGGCAGGCAGGCAGGTTTAGCTGATCTGTGTTTGTGTACACATGTATGGTGTATTACAGAGAACTGGGTAATTCTCCTCAGTCTATGGGTGTGTGATGAGTTGCCCCGCGCTGTGCTCTCTGCCACTGACTGGGAGATACGACATTGGAAGCTTCTCAAATCATCCAACCAAATATTGCACTCCTGTCACTTCAAATCTCAATTTCCAACGCATTCACCGCCGGTATGATTACAGAGAGCAGTAATCCAAGACTGAAAGAGGAGAGAGAAGAGAGAGAGGAGAGAGGGGCCTGGTTGTTGTGTAATGGCAGCCATTAGCCATGTTAGTTTATGCCACAGGGAGGTGGTAGCAGGGGCGACGGGAGCAGGCTCACTCTACAGCCACTCTACAAATGGGTTTGAACAAGCGTTATCTGAGTACGGCAGCTCTACGTGCTGTTGACACTGTAAACCTAGCGCATCACGTGACTCCCTCGCTTTACTAATTAAAGGGCTTTGACTTCCACTCTTTTTCAGCTATAAATTACTGTTTATTTTCTTCTCTTTCTGCCGATATCACTGAGGGACAGATGTTAAATGAGCTCAGGAACATTAGCAGATTTTGTGGTTGGGTTAGGTGGAGCAGAACTTGGGATGTGATTGAACTAACTACCCCAGGCTTGTGCATGGCCCTTATATCAGTGCAACATCAAAGATCCATCCACTAATCGCTACATTTTGACCATAGGATGCATGCATTCCCATTGAAATGATGGCCTACAGTGGGGCAAAAAAATATTTAGTCAGCCACCAATTGTGCAAGTTCTCCCACTTAAAAAGATGAGAGAGGCTATAATTTTCATCATAGGTACACTTCAACTATGAAAGACAAAATGAGAAAAAAAAATCCAGAAAATCACATTGTAGGATTTTCAATGAATTTATTTGCAAATTATGGTGGAAAATAAGTATTTGATCACCTACAAACAAGCAAGATTTCTGGCTCTCACAGACCTGTAACTTCTTCTTTGCACGAGGCTCCTCTGTCCTCCACTCGTTACCTGTATTAATGGCACCTGTTTGAACTTGTTATCAGTATAAAAGACACCTGTCCACAACCTCAAACAGTCACACTCCAAATTCCACTATGGCCAAGACCAAAGAGCTGTCAAAGGACACCAGAAACAAAATTGTAGACCTGCCGTCTGAAGTTTGCTAGAGAGCATTTGGATGATCCAGAAGACGATTGGGAGAATGTCATATGATCAGATGAAACCAAAATATAGATTTTTGGTAAAAACTCAATTCGTCGTGTTTGGAGGACAAAGAATGCTGAGTTGTATCCAAAGAACACCATACCTACAGTGAAGCATGGGGGTGGAAACATCATGCTTTGGTGCTGTTTTTCTGCAAAGGGACCAGGACGACTGATCCGTGTAAAGGAAAGAATGAATGGGGCCATGTATCGTGAGATTTTGAGTGAAAACCTCCTTCTATCAGCAAGGGCATTGAAGATGAAACATGGCTGGGTCTTTCAGCATGACAATGATCCCAAACACACCGCCCGGGCAAAGAAGGAGTGGCTTCGTAAGAAGCATTTCAAGGTCCTGGAGTGTCCTAGCCAGTCTCCAGATCTCAACCCCATAGAAAATCTTTGGAGGGAGTTGAAAGTCTGTGGTGCCCAGCAACAGCCCCAAAACATCACTGCTCTAGAGGAGCTCTGCATGGAGGAATGGGCCAAAATACCAGCAACAGTGTGGTGAAAACCTCGTGAAGACTTATAGAAAACGTTTGACCTCTGTCATTGCCAACAAAGGGTATATAACAAAGTATTGAGATAAACTTTTGTTATTGACCAAATACTTATTTTCCACCATCATTTGCAAATAAATTCATTAAAAATCCTACAATGTGATTTTCTGGATTTTTTTCTCATTTTGTCTGTCATAGTTGAAGTGTACCTATGATGAAAATTACAGGCCTCTCTCGTCTTTTTAAGTGGGAGAACTTGCACAATTGGTGGCTGACTAAATACCTTTTTGCCCCACTGTATGTATGCTGTGGCTTGAAGACAACTTCAGTCTTATTCAAAATACATGTTTTACCATAAGAGAGCTAGCTAGCTCCCAATCTAATTTTCCCAAGGCCTTGTCTTCTAGCTGCTGAGGTTCAGTCTCGAGGTTTCGAGAGGCCTAGCAGGTAGAGCGGCTGGCTGTGAGCTAGTGTTTATGAGTCCTGCTCTTTGGAAGGCAGTGCAGGCTGTGCTCCCAGCAGGAGAGAGGTGAGCCAGTTTGTTCTACTCACCACACAATGGACAGGTTTCATTGGCACCCTGGTTGAGGCGAGCAGTAACTGACGGATGGAGCAGTGGGGGTCAGGCCTGTTACTAAGCACTGGGCGGAGAGTAAATTACAGTGCGGGTGGGGGAAGGCAGGGTGGAGGTGGGGGGTGCTGGGAAAGTGGCCTGGCGGTGCAGTCATGGGCTGGTTTGTGGGGAACCCATTGGACCACAGTGGAGCACAGCTCTGTCTCCACCTCAACCACACTAATGCTAGGGCTGAGCCATGCCTGGAAGCTCACTACGCTCACTAGTCATATTTTCTCATGCCATGGTGTTGCTTTATACACTACAAAATCCCTTTTTACTGGTTTATCTCTGTACTAAACTGATGTTGAAATCCCAGGTTAGAACTAGTGGCATGATAGAGAATGACATAGCATGGAGTAATATTGCATGTGACTTTAACATCAATGAATAATATTTAAGAAGTATGTTCTTCCTCTGAGGAAAAAAATGATACCAGAAATGAAGTGAAGAAAGAAACACACATGCGAGAGAGAGGAGGGGAGAAGGCTTGTGTTTGTTTTTGCCGGTGCTCAGGGGCAGAGATTTTTGGGAGATGTGAGGAGCGTGGCAGGCAGGACCTAGTTTCACTGCAGCTGAGGCTTCAACTAGCCACAAGCTGTTTTCTAATTCCAAAGATGAGAGAACCAAATATCCTCTATTGCACAAAATACCAATTTTATTTCTCGCACCCCCCCACCCCACCACCATCACCACCAGTCCCATCACCTCCTGTCAGAAGTGTCTTAGCATATCGAGGACAACACAATGCCTTGTGGCTTTATATAGCCACAAAGATTCTATTGAATTGTCTATGGCCAGCATAATCGTAGTGTTTTACCTCACTAAAGGGGAATTCTGTGTGTATGGGCTATTGAGCTGGATGGAATGAGGTACCAGTGAGAGACTGTTCATCTCTGTATCATCCCACCTCTATGTTATGCTTTCCCATGAGAAATACCTCAAATCATGCACATTCCAATGGTAAAATACCACCCACCAGATTTAGCCTCATTGTTTGAAAGGAAAATATTGTACCTCCATTGTCTGGCTTCCTTGAATAGTGAACAGCCAGTTGAACCAGTCATTTCCTAAAACACAAATAATCAGCATCAGTCTTCAGGCAGTATACCTGCTGCTGCTAAACGACTGCGCCGCTGGACAAGTGACTGTGTGTCCTAGTTATGTGCTAGCTCTGTGGTCACGATTGCCTCAGCCATTACTGAGCGTTGAGAATAAGGCCATTCATTTAGCTGCGTCGTCAGCTAGCTATGGCTGCTGAGCTCTACTGAGCATTCTAAGAGCAGTGAATTATTCCACTCTGTTCTGGAGGCCCTGTGAAGCATGTCTGGGGTGTTTTATATACTCTTGCAATCCTCCCCTGTCTAAAGGGATGAGAAACGCTTGGGTTTGATGTCATTTTGAAGTCACAAGAGTGCACGCACACACACACACGCACTTTAAGTGAGGAACGTTAATCATATAAATTAAGTGCACTGCAATCCTTGTCTGGGGTTACTTTAACACCCCACCGTGTTCGAGTTGCAATGATAGAAGTGGGGACAATAACGAGATAAGACCCTTTGAAGGAGAGGGGATTGTTAATGTAAAATATAACTGCTGTAAAAACAGCCAGACTGTTCCCGTAATGAAGGGGGAAGAGATTCTTACTGTAAAAATGATTGATCTTGTTCTTCCAAATGGTTAGTTACATAAAAGTCAACAGTTCTTTATGATGGCATTTAAATGATAGGTACTTAACATTACCCCTCTCTTTTCTGTCTTCCTCCACTGCTTTTCTCTCAGCCCTTTTGATCATTGTTTATGTTTTGATAACGGTAAAGCCTTAATCGCACAGGACTAGTGTTATCCGTTATTCCACAGGACGATTTGAATGGGATTCGTTTTTTTCCAAACTGCTCCATGTAATAATTTTATTATTCTTCAATAAATTGACGTTATGACGGAAACCTGGAGGTTTTTATTCTAGGCGTGAAGATATATCAACATCCAGGCGATAACGCTACACTGATAATAAGCTTGGCTCCCACGTTTCTAAACCATACCAAACCATACCATCGTGTGTTGCCATAATATTTGAATTGAGTAAGTGTGATCATAATCCTGACGATTTTTTAGCGATCAGCAATAGAAGACGTCCTAAATAGCCCCTCTCCCCTCCCAGCCTGCAGATGTGAGCTAAACAGCGTACTTGCACTTGAAATACGTTTTTAGGCAATGGATGAGAAAGTGAACTTGTACTCGCGGATTTGGCAATGTTCAATTCATTGGCACAAAACATTTCAACAAAAGCATTCACTGTGAAAGTTGATACAAAATATATAGGCCCTTCATATAGACTATGCGCACTACTTCGTTTTAGGCATCAATTTATCGAATCAGTTATTGTTTTCTTGCGCACACCGCGAGTAACACCTGTCAAACTACGACATTTCTCTCAAAACACGGGGATGTCGATTCAAACGGGACTAATATTATCAGAAGACCTTGGAGTTAGTCGAAAAAAAGTCGGTTATTCTGGGTGGAGTTATTACGCTCTTGCTATGTATAAATGACCGTCATGGCAGATTCGGACGAGACTAAAATTTCGGATGTGGTGATTTGTGTTTGCGCACATAATTCCAGTAACTAATCCTAGCTCCCTGGTAAAACTACTACGAATAGGGTTTAAGAGAAGTAATGTTCACTGGCCCAGGATCAGTTTGACCTCAGTGATGTACCATGGTCACCTGGTTTGAAGGATGTGAAGTGGAAACGCTGTAAAGGATCCCCTGAGACATTACATTAGCAAGCCACGTATTGATGCTAGTGAGCTAGAATGAACAGGGTAGGGGGGAGGGTGCGAGAGAGGGAGAAGGGGAAATTGTATCCCTGGCTCTGGCTCCACTCTGACTCTCTGCTCCTGCTGTTGCCGTAGTGTTGTTGCTCATCTGTCCTGGCCCCCAGAGGCAGAGCAGCTGCAGTCATTCTTGATATGCTGCACAGCTCCATCCTGGGAGGGTGTCACCAGAACCATTGTCATAGTTGGAAGTTAATTCCCTGGTTGTTGTCCCCCCTACTGCGGACTGTTTCGGAAATAAATGTACTATCGTATCAATGTTATATGGGGGACACATGAGAGAACATCCTCCCACAGCAGTTGTGAGAAGTGAAGTAGTCAGAAAGTGACACTACTGGGTGGGAGTTGATTTGCTGTAGCAGAGGTGTTTATGTTACACAGCCATAGGCACCAGAAGAGATGGAGTATGTTATTACACTGACTAATCGTTCCATGTTTCAACGTCTGTTTATGACGAAGATTATTCAATAATGCTTTACTGCACCAAGCCATTATGGTGTTAAGTCACCAATAATTACCCAAATGATTTACAGTAAAATCAGGTTAGTGTTATTATCAGAAACATTCTCACTACCACAACAGTTCCTATTTCTCTGAAATGTTGTTTATTTTTTTTCTGGAATTGTCTAAGCACAAATGAGAACAAATCAAATCCCTTGATTTATGAAATGCTTTTTCCCTCCCTCCCTCCCTCCCTCCCTCCCTCCCTCCCTCCCTCCCTCCCTCCCTCCCTCCCTCCCTCCCTCCCTCCCTCCCTCCCTCCCTCCCTCCCTCCCTCCCTCCCTCCCTCCCTCCCTCCCTCCCTCCCTCCCTCCCTCCCTCCCTCACTCACTCACTCACTCACTCACTCACTCACTCACTCACTCCCTCACTCACTCACTCACTCACTCACTCACTCACTCCTTCACTAGACTGAGAAGTTGTGTGTAGCTCGAGACCTCTGCTCTGTTCTGCAGCCTATAAGGCAGCTTGTTAGAGAGAGCCCGGGTCTGGTCTGGGTGGCCCTCTCTCCAGGCCCCTCTCTGGATGGCACAGGGCCAGGGGCCAACAAGGGCTGGGGGTTGGGGAAGATTGACAGGTCGTTTACAATGAGGGATGGAGGTCCAGTGGAACATAATCCCAATTAAAGTAGGGGTCAGTCATAGAGCTGTCAACCCCCTGATCCAGCCTCTCACTCCACCTGCAGGGTGTTGCTTCATGCTGGAGCAGTTAGAGCCAGGCACTGGCCCTCTATCTTGTAGTGTGTACCTTTGGCCCTGGAACATGGCCCACAGCTGGATGGAGACAAGGGGTAGTAGGGGCCTCTGCCTGGGGCACCTGCCCTGCCTGGCTAGGGACTACTCCGCACCTACTGTTGTATCACTAAGCATTTTTTTACTGTGTCCTGATGGTGCTTATGTTAATATCTGTTGAATACACTTCACAACATGATTCTTAGGTCTAAAGGTAATACTCAATCAGGCTAATCAGGCAGTGTAAGGCTAAAACTGTTTTATAACCGCGATATCTGGGACGAGCCACTCTACTGTGGTGCTTGAATCCTCAGGTCCCCAGCTACAGTACATGCTGTTGTGTTCCAGGACATTGATCCTTACCGAGCACTATTAGAGTTCTGTCCAAATCCCCAGCCTCGTGCTGCTGCTCGCATCACATTGCATGGCTGGCTGACAGCGTCCCTGACACTGTTACTGTTACTGCCTCTGTGTCTGACATGGCAGGGCCAGGGAGGGAGAGGGGACCAGGGCACTGTCACTGACAGGAGGTTAGAAGTGTACTGTCTCTCTTAGCCTGTATTAGTCCCTTAGACCATCAATGCTTCTCAGGCTAGCTAGTTTAGAATCTATTTTGAAGTGCCTCATTAAAGGATTCATGTGAACTGACACATAATAACCAGCCTGTTCTCTCAGTAGGCCCACTCTAAAGCCACATGGCATGCTGGGTTTTCTAACAGGTACCCAGTCACTGTAGCATACTGCTCCTAGCATCATTGTCTAGGTCATTTGTTAAACACTGTAAGCAAGTGTCTAATTAGCATAACATTCATATTTCAGAACCATTCTTAAGAGACCTTCTGGATTCGTCCGCTTCATTTTAATTGTCTGTTATTGGGATAATAATGTTTTGTTGATTTGCAGCGTGTCGATGACCACAGAGGGGCCGGTTGGAATGCAGTGAGAATGTTCTGGTTGCGTATGGGCCCATGCATCTCCAGGGTCCTATCATCAGCCATAAGCTGCTCCTATCCATCTTCATAACAGTACAGGCTGAGTGTGAAGTACAGCTAATCAGTCAGACAAAAGATAGACCTGGATCATACCTCACCATGTTCACAACACAACATGGCGTTTTTCTCCAAGCGCCATCTACACACAGTGGCCTCTCTCAAGCACTAAATCACAGTGTCACCCTCAGTCTCCACCCCACTCCCACCCTACCTGCCTTCCCTCAACCTTTTCCCTGTGTGAGCAACAGCAGCTCACATCATCAGCCCCCCATCCGCTTATTCAAAAGCACGCCTGCTAGCTGAATGAATTGGTAGACCGGCAGAATTGCAGTTTGATGAAGGAGGTGGCTGCCCTGAATCTTTAGCATCAGATTGCTGATTGCATCGGGGCTTGAAAAGGTCTTTGCTAGTTGGAGCCAGGCCTTTCATTAGCTTGCGCCTTGCGCTTGACAGCCTCTCTCTCCCGTCCCAGCCTCTCTGTCCCCCTGTGGCAGCACTTGTTTTCTGTCCTTGTGCAAATGGCTGGTGTAATCCTGGGCTATAGTGCTTGGGCCTGTCACTCCGTATTTGCAGTAAGCATCTTTCCCTCTCTCATCTCCTGAGCCCTAATTGTATTGTAATTAGCAATTAGCCATCTATTTATGCACACTGGAGCTGAGATTGGACCAGTTCTTAAAAGGGCAGAAGGAGAGTGAGGAGAGGAGAGGCCCAATGCTACAGAACACAAGTACAGGCCAATTCACACTTAGTGCTACTTGTCCCATTTCTCTATCTTCCTGTCTTCCCATCAAACATGTTCAATTTCTTTCTCTCTCTCTTTTCCATAATGCGCTCACACATTAAACAAAGCTTGTATTGATGTATACTGAAGAAAAATATAAAGTGTAAAGTGTTGGTCCCATGTTTCATGAGCTGAAATAAAAGATCCCAGAAATGTTACAAAAAATTTTTTTTTTAAAAGAAGCTTTGTTGACATCCCTGTTATTGAGCATTTCTTCTTTGTCAAGATAATCCATCCACCTGACAGGTGTGGCATATCAAGAAGCTGATTATCATGACAGTGTGTACGGCGTCGTGTGGGTGAGAGCCGTACACGTTGTGAACAGACTGCCCCATGGTGGGGGTGGGGTTATGATATGAGCAGGCATAAGCTACAGACAATGAACATAGTTGCATTTTATCAATGTAAAGGAAATACACAGCGATACTGTGATGAGATCCTGAGGCCCATTGTCGTGCCATTCATCCTTCACCATCACCTCATGTTTCAGCATGATAATGCACGTCCCCATGTCGCCAGGATCTGTACACAATTCCTGAAAGATGAAAATGTCCCAGTTCTTCCATGGCCTGCATACTCACCAGACATGTCACCCGTTGAGCATGTTTGGGATGCTCTGGATCGATGTGTACGATGGCGTGTTCCAGTTTCCACCAATATCCAACAACTTTGCACAGCCATTGAAAAGGAGTGTGACAACATCAACAGCCTGATCAACTCTATGCGAAGGAGACGTGTTGCGCTGCAAGACGCAAATAGTGGTCACACCAGATATTGCCTGGTTTTCTGATCCATGCCCCTACTTTAAAAAAAATGTATCTATGAGGTAACAGTTGCATATCTCTATTCCCAGTCATGTGAAATCCATAGATTAGGGCCTAATGAATTTATTTAAATTGACTGATTTACTTATATGAACTGTAACTCTAAATCTTTGAAATTGTTGCATGTTGCGTTTATATTTTGTTCAGTGTTGCTACAGTAGTACATCTTCTGCTTTCTGTCTTTAATTCATCGTCAGTGCTGGTAATGAACAGAACAGATGTAATGTTTACCTGGGCTGGCCATGGTGTAATACAGTGTTGACTGTGTTTGTGTGCCCAGGGCTGAGAGCTTTGATCAGGTTTACACTGCTCTGACAGATGCTCTCTGTGCTCTCACCCTCTCGTCATCAACATGGCCAGTCTGCATCTCTCCCCATGCCAGTAGTTCTATCCTTCTGTTACCATTACATGAATTGGAGCGCATAACAAATAACTGCTATGGGCGTTTCTGTTTCTCTTGTCATGAGAAATGACACACAACTTACTAGGATGATTTCTCCCCCTCCTGATGTCTGTGGGCTTCAGCCTTGAAAGACGCTGTGCTATGATGAGGGGCCGTACGCTCTAATCAGAGCTGGATATGTGATCTTAGACACTGGGGCTTGAGGTGGCTGGGGTGGGAGTGGGAACGTGGGATCTCAGCGGGCCTGGGGGGGGGTCTACTATAGCGGGTTGTTGCGGCGGTATAATCCGCTAGCTTTGGAAATCATCATGGCGGGTACACAAGACGGTGATTAAGGATGAGGAGGTTAAGCTTTCTTATCAAGCGAAGGCTTTAGCCTGGATTGCTTGTTGTCACACAAGTGTTCCCTATTTTAGAGAAGGGCCAAAGTTACTCAGCTGAAAACAGTTGTCAACAAATACTGTTGCAGTTAATTAGGAGCATGGCAGAATCAAGTGGTGCTGTTGATGCTAAGCCTGGGCCCTAAGGGTTTGATGGAGAGGATGGAGGGGAGAGTGAGGGGCTCCCTCCACAGCTTTAACCTCTCACTGTCAGCCTTGCTGCTACAGCAACTGTGCTCTGGATGGAGCCCTTCAGCTTATGGACCAAGTCTGCCAGCATAGTCTTTTCCTTGCTAAACCTCTGATGTTTATAGTTTACTTTGATGCATATTGGAGGGTCCATTTTTGAGATAGGGATATTGTGGTAACAAGTGTGACTTGTCCTTGGTATGGTGCCTTGGTGTATCCAGTTGATTGACAGCTGGGTGTCTGTGTTGGGATAGTGGAGGGTAAAACACTGGCCTTGGTAGAGAGGCAGTGACCCATCACACTGCTTTGTGTAGGAGACCGTAGTAGATCAATATACAGAGACATGGGAACACAGGGCTCTGGGAGAACAGAACACTACAGGGCCTCCCTGGTCTGTAGAGAGCTGGGGCGGTCCAGCCTACTGGGAGCATGGGATCTTCTCCTTTCTTACAGGGGAGTTGTCCCTCTTTTGTCTCTACATTGTATTGTTTTTTATCTGAACTTGCAGGTACTGCAGGCAACATACAGTGAGAGGAACTTCCTCAGCTTTGCAGTGTCCTTCACTTGTTCAGTCTCTAGAAAAAGTATCTGAAAGCCTGTCTATTTCCGTTGCAAAAAGTCATTATCTAATAAACTGAACAAAAATATAAATGCAACATGTAAAGTGTTGGTCCCATGTTTCATGAGCTGAAATAAAATATCCCAGAAATGTTCCTTTTTGTGGGGGAAAATTAATTTTGATTTGCTGGGCCTGGCTCCCAAGTGGGTGGGCCGTTGTCCTCCCAAGCCCAACCATAGCTGCACCCCTGCCCAATCATCTAAAATCCATAGAGTAGGGCCTAATGAATTTATTTAAATGGACTGATTTCCTTACATGAACTGTAACTCAATAAAATAATTGAAATTGTTACATGTTGTGTTTATATTTTTGTGTCGTATATATGCATAATAACTACAATATGTTATTTTCTCTGCTCTTTGTGCTGTCGATCTGGGTTTCCACTGCTGTACACTATATTTATCTTCATCCACTTTCTACATTTAGAGGTAATAAATACTCTGGCTTGTCTTTGCCATCTTCTGTATACATTTTCATAATCCTCACAGCTTTTATCTCCAGGCTATCAGACTGTAAAACATTCACCACTCGCCAGCCACCGCCCAGTACCCTGCCCTGAGCTTTAGTCACTGTCACTAACTGGCTACCACCCGGTTACTCAACCCTGTGTCATAGAGGCTGCTGCCCTATGTACAGAGACATGGAACACTGGTCACTTTAATAATGGAACCCAGGTCACTTTAATCATGTAGTGGTTAGAATGTTGCGCCAGTAACGGAAAGGTTGCTAGATCGAATCCCCGAGCTGACAAGGTTAAAAATCGGTCGTTCTGCCCCTGAACAAGGCAGTTAACCCACTGTTCCCCAGTAGGCCGTCATTGTAAATAAGAATGTGTTCTTAACTGGCTTGCCTAGTTAAATAAAGGTTCATAAATACAAATAAATGTTTAACCCATTTCATATGTATATACTGTATTCTAGTCAACTATTGCTGTATATACTATTCTATTCTATGTTTTCTTCAGATATACTACGTATTCTTCAGCTGTACTGTACCACATACTGTGGTACACACTACTACATTCCATCACATACATATACAGAGTATAAACATATATACAGTGCCTTGCGAAAGTATTCGGCCCCCTTGAACTTTGCGACCTTTTGCCACATTTCAGGCTTCAAACATAAAGAAATAAAACTGTATTTTTTTGTGAAGAATCAACAACAAGTGGGACACAATCATGAAGTGGAACGACATTTATTGGATATTTCAAACTTTTTTAACAAATCAAAAACTGAAAAATTGGGCGTGCAACATTATATCTTTATGTTTGAAGCCTGAAATGTGGCAAAAGGTTGCAAAGTTCAAGAGGGCCGAATACTTTCGCAAGGCACTGTATACTGTACCAGTCAAAAGTTTGGACACACCTACTCATTCAAGGGTTTTTCTTTATTTTTTCTATTTTCTACAATGTATAATAATAGTGAAGACATCAAAACTATAAAATAACACATATGGAATCATGTAGTAACCAAAGCACAGATTTCCACTGGTATAATGTACATTACTCATGTTTCTTGGACCAAGCAAGTCTCTTCTTCCTATTGGTGTCATTTAGAAGTGGTTTCTTTGCAGCAATTCGACCATGAAGGCCTGATTCACGCAGTCTCCCCTGAACAGTTGACCTTAAAATGTGTCTGTTACTTGAACTCTGTGAAGCATTTATTTGGGCTGCAATCTGAGGTGCAGTAAACTCTAGTGCAGCAGAGGTAACTCTGGGTCTTCCTTTCCTCTGGCGGTCCTCATGAGAGCCAGTTTCATCATAGCGCTTGATGGTTTTTGCGACTGCACTTGAAGAAACTTTCAAAGTTCTTGAATTTTTCCAGATTGACTGACCTTCGTGTCTTAAATTAATGATGGACTGTCATTTCTCAGTTCTTTCCATAATATGGACTTGGTCTTTTACCATATAGAGCCATCTTCTGTATACCGCCCCTGCCTTGTCACAACATAACTGATTGGCTCAAACACATTAAGAAGGAAAGAAATTCCACAAATTAACTTTTAACAACACACACCTGTTAATTGAAATGCATTCCAGGTGACTACCTCACAAAGCTGGTTGAGAGAATGCCAAGAGTGTGCAGAGCTGTTATCAAGGAAAAGGGTGGCTACTTTGAAGAATCTCAAATATAAAATATATTTTGATTTGTTTAACACTTTTTTGGCACAACACAACTAATTGTCTCAAACGCATGAAGAAAGAAAGAAATTCCAACAAATGAACTTTTAACAATAACGGTTAAATTAAGGTTACATTTACAAGGCAAAAGGCACACCTGTTATTTGAAATGCATTCCAGGTGACTACCTCATGAAGCTGGTTGAGAGAATGCCAACCGTGTGCAAGGCAAAGGGTGGCTACATATAAAATATATTTGATTTGTTTAACACTTTTTTTAACTACATGATTCCATATATGTTATTTCATAGTTTTGATGTCTTCACTATTATTGTACAATGTAGAAAATAGTAAAAATAAAGAAAAACCCTGGAATGAGTAGGCGTGTCCTAACCTTTGACTGGTACGGTATATATATGTTTATACTCCGGACTCCAATATTGCTCGTCCTAATATTTTTTTATTTCTTAATTCCATGATTTAACTTTTAGATCTGTGTGTATTGTTAGATATTACTATGCTGTTGGAGCTAGGAACACAAGCATTTCGCTACACCCACAATAACATCTTCTATACATCTTCTATATACACATCTGTTTGCGACCAATAAAATGCGATTTGATTTGATATGTTTAGCAGTTCTGCTACTGTACCCAGTGTCCTTTTGTTGTTGTTCAGAACTCCTCAAATTTACACAAATAATGAAAGGCTGCCATATTAACTACGTAGCTGGATCTATAAATCCCTGAGCAGTACCAGTACAGCACAGCAGCCCGTTCTCCTGTTAAAACACATTATTATAAGGAGCTGAAATCCCCTCCATCCCCTCCACCTCTCCATCACACACACACAGACCCCCCCCCCCCCCCCCCCCCCCCCCCCACACACACCGTAGAGAGTTGCCCTCCCACCAATCAGCCCCTGTCCCATTTGGGTTCTCTGCGGCTTGTTAGATTAGGAATAGTCTTTTTGAAATGAGCTAATCACACAATAGATCATTGCTGGTAATGCATTCAGAGACAGCATGGAGTGACTTTGATGATAGCAGGAGACTGTGTCCTTGGAGTCTGCAGTCAGTGTCCTCAGCCTGGCCTGGTGTATGTTAAGGGAAAGTTAAGGCTGCAAGTTAAGGCTGCAACTCTCTGTCTTCTATGTTGTGTCTGAGGACTGACTGCAGGTGTGCTGGGCATATTGACAGTGAACAAAAGGTTTTCATGGGTCCGAAATGAATCTTTGGCTTTCACACCCGACCCGATATTCATAATAACGATATTCCAAAAAGGACTGTGAAAAACAGACCCGTGCTGGTTCGGATCAGAGAGACCCGTTCAGATTCGAGAGTAGAAGGAGTGAAATAAACCTCAGACTGGGTGAGGCCAGCGCCATCAATAGACAAGTGATTTTGGCCAAATTATCCACAGTGTCCTTAAAAACTGCTTATAACAAATGACAACAAAAATAAAACTAGGCGTTGTGTTTCGATGTGTAGCATATTCAATACTTTATAGCCTTTTGTTTTATTGGTTTTTACTTTCCTTAAACAATAATCGTCTACCTCACAGTTCAGCTGTCAGAGATTTGAGTGCAAATTGCATTTGGCCATTGCATATAGGATATTACTGGATAATATTCCTATTTTAAAAATGAATATTGAGACAGACAAGCTTAGCCGTAGAGAGACGAAGAGAAAGATATGCCGGCGCCATGTTCCTGACATCGACATGGATTGTTTTATACTTGTCAGAAAGGCTACTACTGCTATACAGATATAGGCGTACAGAAGGAGGCTAATTCGTACGTTTTCCATCAGAAAATGATATTGTTCGATTAAAGGAGTAACTCTGGTAGGCCTAGAACGTTCTTCCTCACCTCAAGTTCAACTGTCAGAGTCAGTTGGAGTGCCGGGAAGCACTGCCTTCATAGGCCTGCAGTAGCTAAGCCAAAGAACAGCTATACATTCCAGACCTGCACAAAAGTTGCTTAACTTTATTAAGGTCAAGTAAGTCAAGTCATTGTTTATAGGGAAAATGGGAACAGGTTATTATATTTGGGATCCGCTCGAGTCCTGTCAGATCTTGGAATGTCGGGTCTGTTGGACCCGTGAAGAGCTCTACAGTGAACCCTGTGGAAGGGCAACACAACCCTAGGTCCTGCTAGCCTCCCATTCAAAACACAGCCTCACAACACGGGGGGTTTCTCTCCTTGCAGATGTATTCTGTTCTACGAGCAGTCAGAGTTGTTGTTGTTTTTTTTACAACAAGCTTGTTTGTTCTGACTGGCACTCAAGCGTGCACACACACACACACACACACACACACACACACACACACACACACACACACACACACACACACACACACACACACACACACACACACACACACACACACACACACACCACACCACACCACACCACACCACACCACACCACACACACACACACACACACAGTCCCACCTCCTCCTAAGTCACTCAGTGGAAACACCAAACACTCTGCAGCCATTTCCCTAGAGAGGCCTGTTGTCTGTTGTCACCATGGAGAGAGAAATAGGGAAAGTAATTGCGTTGTTCCAGGGCTCTAGAAATCCCATCAGCCTTTGGGCAGCCCTGTCAGAAAGTATAAAGACGGCGCATAAAACTTAACTGGCTACAGACAGGCTGGGGGAGCACCCTCGCTGAAAATGACTTACAATGGCCGGGCAAGACAGTCAGATTATCTATCAAGGGAAGCAGGTGAAACAGCTGTAAAAGATGTAGGAGGACTAGCAGAGATGAACACTGGCTTGTGTTTATATTACCAAGATCGGCAGTGATAAAAGTAAGTGATGTTGATAAATTCCCACGTAGCCTTTTACCACCAGTTGCCATGGCTGTGGTTGCCGGCGGAGGAGGATTCAGCTGCGTTACGCCAGCCAGGGCTACGGCACAACAGCCTGCTGCCACAATTTGCATGAGTTCCCATGCAAATGGCCCAGAAGGGGAAAAGACAGTGCTGGTGTGTGTGTGTGTGTGTGTGTGTGCTCGTGCGTACATGCATGTGTGTAACTACTATGTTAAGTAGTGCCTTCATTTCTCTGTACATTTCAGTAACAACTTGTGAGTAACGAAGGTGGAGTCATTCGTTGTCTGAGGAGGAACTAGTATTTCTACTCTCTTTCTTATTGGGAATATTTTCTATTTCCCCCAGAACTCCTTGTTTTTTGTAAATGCTCTGTGCACACTGCTGCAGATGCACTTAGCTGTGCCATGTTTCCCTTTCTGGTGGTGTGGGTGATAAACCTTAATATTTCTGCTGCTTTGGAATTAATTGAGGCTTTAATGCTCTCCGATTCCTTCCTCCAGCACAAGCTAATTGTGTTTGGAAAAACAATAAATAATGTATTTATTTGTGACTATTTTTCACTACTATTTGTGAAAAAAATGTAAAATACCTGAATGTGTTGAGGATCAGAAACAAGCAAAACGACGGAATGGAGGCTTGAAATGTGCCACACTATCTGTAAAGACTTTTAGAAATGAACCATGTTATGATTAGAGATAGCGGTCGCCGTTGAAGTAACGTACAATCTGAAATGACATTGTTCGATGTACAATAAAAACAGTTCACCTTTGACAGATTCTCAGCATAGGCTGCAGCCCTGCTATTTAGGGTGTCTTCAGAGCGTGTATCAACATTTGTTGTTGCTTAAAGATCATGCTGTAGAAGTATTATCTATCCTGTCACAACAGCCTAAGGAAAAGAATCCTCTCATAAACAATGCTTTCCCCAAAATTATATCTCACCATTACAATATAGAGACCCCTTGTCTCTCTCTCTCTCTCTCTCTCTCTCTCTCTCTCTCTCTCTCTCTCTCTCTCTCTCCCTTTCCCTTTCTCTCTCTCTCTCTCTCTCTCTCTCTCTCTCTCCCTTTCCCTTTCATCCCTTATCGAGGGGCCAGTCTACAGGGGATTCTATGTTTGGACTCACATTAAAGGTGTTGTGATGCGTTTGAAGCCTGATCACCCATCTCTTTCCTCTCTTCAGATGGTCACAAGAACAAAGAAAATATTCGTGGGCGGATTGTCAGCCAACACAGTGGTGGAAGATGTGAAGCAGTATTTTGAACAGTTTGGGAAGGTAAGGAGAATCATTTTGGGTTCCTCCCTTTTATGGTTTGGCGGCAAGAGAGCCATGTCATTGTGGGTTGGAGGATGTTCAGCCCCTGTTCCAGTCCCTGCCCCAGCTCCTGTCCCAGACCTTGTCCCTGTCCCTGTCCCAGTCCCAGCCCTTGTCCCTGTCCCCAGTCACTGTCCCTGTCCCAGCCCCTGTTCCAGTCCGTGCCCCAGCTCCTGTCCCAGCCCTTGTCCCTGTCCCCAGTCCTGTGCCATATTAGATATCAGCTCAAGGTCACCTTGTGTAAAACTGAGGATGCTCCCTCTACAATATCAGCTCAGTACTTGACCTCAATAATTGTCATTTGAGCATGTACTGAACATCTCATCTAGTGTGTGCATGGTATAATCTCTGTATTTCTCAGTAGTCTGGTACTCTGTAAAAGTAAAGTCATAGCTGAGCCCAGCAGCGCGGAGCAGCAAGTAAATATTCAGAGCGGGCTTGGTTGTAATCATCGAGACTGAAAAGGGCTCAACACAAATTTTGACTTGATTGAATGACTTGATTGAATGACTTGATTAGACAAAGTTTTTTCCACTCCTTAAGGAATCCTGAAACACTTGGGAGACAAACAAATCAGTCTGATTGAGGGAGTCGCTCTGTGTGTGTGTGTCACAGACAGGGAGGAAATCAGAGTAGTTAGTCTAGGTTTTTAAGAAGGGGAGGGGGGCAGGAAGTGGCTTGTCTCTCCTGCCTGCCTGCCTGGTGGTGTCTGTGTATGTCCCTCTGCATCCTCTCTGTCACATATATCCCTCCATTTATTAAATAACCTGGCTGCCCAATGCAACCTGCCATTATCGCCACACACGCCGTTTCTCTGAGAAGTCGCCCGGAGAGGGAAAACCAATTCATTTAGTTTCTCCTCCACAGAAAGATTGAGAAGGGGGGAAGGATGGGGGTTGTGGTCACCACAGTGGCAGCAGGGCTTGTCATTCAGATGTCTGGGATGTACATGTTTAGAATTCTGTAGTGAGGAGAGATCGAGAGAGAGAGGGAGAGAGAGCTAGAGGGAGAGAGAGAGAGATTCTCCTCTATAACATTGCAGCTCGGTGCTCAGGTAAACACACTGCTAGGATAGCTACCTGGGAATTCTCTTTAGGTGTGGCTGTGTGTGTGTGTGTGTGTGTGTGTGGGCCAAGTGTGTGTTCAGGTCTAGGTGACATAAGCCAATTAGCAGGATGTGGGCAGGCAGGCAGCGGGGGTGGCGGTTGTTGTGGGGATCAGGGGGAGAAACAGGTGGTGTGGTCACACCAGGGTTACGGCAATATCTCTCTCTATTCTGTCTGTTCCCTGTTTCCTCTCCTCTCCTCTCCTCTCCTCTCCTCTCCTCTCCTCTCCTCTCCTCTCCTCTCCTCTCCTCTCCTCTCCTCTCCTCTCCTCTCCTCTCCTCTCCTCTCCTCTCCTCTCCTCTCCTCTCCTCTCCTCTCCTCAGATAGAGTAGGATACAGGGAGAGGAAGGGAACTGGCAGCTCCAAATCACATCACTCTCTCCCACTCTCCCACTTGTCATCATTAGTAAAAGTGCTCATATCTAAACCCCCAGCACAACTTCAGAGAGGCCCGCCTGCTCTACGGAGTATTACTGAGTTATCCACAGTACACTGAATACGTCCGGGTAATGTGCCGCTGACAGCCAGATGAATGGGCCTGAAGGACAGTATCGGTGTGTAATGACTGATTCTCATGCATCCCAATACCAGTGTGACTGACAACGACAAGATCGCTCCTCTGAGTTCTTCTGAGGCAGCACATTTCTGCTGTCTTGTCTGTTTACTGTACTGTGTCTTCATGTGGGACTGATGAATTAGGTTCACCTAAGGCCCAGTAACAGGCATTTCTGTATCCTGTGGAAACGTGTAGGGGTGAATATGTGCCAAATAAACACTTGGGTCCTGCTTGAGTACCATTACTTGAGAGCTCTGCATCGTCAGATTTGTAATCGTTCTTACATGGCATACAGCTGGTAAAAAACACTTACCCTCAAGAAACAACAAACTGGTAGGCGAACTTGATTAAAAAAGGGGGCCAGAGGTAACCCTCATATTGATTTACAGCCTGACATAACAGTAGAACTAGAGACCAGGCCAGAAAAGAGGGCTTAACCACAGTGAAGGGCCTAACCACAGTGAAGGGCCTAACCACAGTGAAGGGCCTAACCACAGTGAAGGGCCTAACCACAGTGAAGGGCTTAACCACAGTGAAGGGCCTAACCACAGTGAAGGGCTTAACCACAGTGAAGGGCTTAACCACAGTGAAGGGCCTAACCACAGTGAAGGGCTTAACCACAGTGAAGGGCCTAACCACAGTGAAGGGCTTAACCACAGTGAAGGGCCTAACCACAGTGAAGGGCCTAACCACAGTGAAGGGCTTAACCACAGTGAAGGGCCTAACCACAGTGAAGAGCTTAACCACAGTGAAGGGCCTAACCACAGTGAAGGGCCTAACCACAGTGAAGGGCTTAACCACAGTGAAGGGCCTAACCACAGTGAAGAGCCTAACCACAGTGAAGGGCCTAACCACAGTGAAGGGCCTAACCACAGTGAAGGGCCTAACCACAGTGAAGGGCCTAACCACAGTGAAGGGCCAAACCACAGTGAAGGGCTTAACCACAGTGAAGGGCCTAACCACAGTGAAGGGCTTAACCACAGTGAAGGGCTTAACCACAGTGAAGGGCCTAACCACAGTGAAGGGCTTAACCACAGTGAAGGGCTTGACCACAGTGAAGGGCCTAACCACAGTGAAGGGCCTAACCACATTGAAGGGCTTAACCACAGTGAAAGGCCTAACCACAGTGAAGGGCTTAACCACAGTGAAGGGCCTAACCACAGTGAAGGGCCTAACCACAGTGAAGGGCTTAACCACAGTGAAGGGCCTAACCACAGTGAAGAGCCTAACCACAGTGAAGGGCCTAACCACAGTGAAGGGCTTAACCACAGTGAAGGGCCTAACCACAGTGAAGGGCCTAACCACAGTGAAGGGCTTAACCACAGTGAAGGGCTTAACCACAGTGAAGGGCCTAACCACAGTGAAGGGCTTAACCACAGTGAAGGGCTTAACCACAGTGAAGGGCCTAACCACAGTGAATGGCTTAACCACAGTGAAGAGCCTAACCACAGTGAAGGGCCTAACCACAGTGAAGGGCTTAACCACAGTGAAAGGCCTAACCACAGTGAAGGGCTTAACCACAGTGAAGGGCCTAACCACAGTGAAGGGCTTAACCACAGTGAAGGGCCTAACCACAGTGAAGGGCTTAACCACAGTGAAAGGCCTAACCACAGTGAAGGGCCTAACCACAGTGAAGGGCTTAACCACAGTGAAGGGCCTAACCACAGTGAAGGGCCTAACCACAGTGAAGGGCTTAACCACAGTGAAGGGCCTAACCACAGTGAAGGGCTTAACCACAGTGAAGGGCCTAACCACAGTGAAGGGCTTAACCTCAGTGAAGGGCCTAACCACAGTGAAGGGCCGAACCACAGTGAAGGGCCTAACCCCAGTGAAGGGCCTAATCACAGTGAAGGGCCTAATCACAGAGAAGGGCCTAATCACAGTGAAGGGCTGCCTAACCACAGTGAAGGGCTTAACCACAGTGAAGGGCCTAACCACAGTGAATGGACTAACCACAGTGGCTGCCTAACCACAGTGAAGGGCTTAACCACAGTGGCTGCCTAACCACAGTGAAGGGCTTAACCACAGTGGCTGCCTAACCACAGTGAAGGGCCTAACCACAGTTAAGAGCCTAACCACAGTGGCTGCCTAACCACAGTCAAGGGCCTAACCACAGTCAAGGGCCTAACCACAGTCAAGGGCCTAACCACAGTCAAGGGCCTAATTATATTGGATGGTTTATGCTTAGTCATTGGTTTACTGAAATCGACTTGAAATGCGTCTCAAAACAAGGTGCCCTTATTTGGCTAAGCTGAATCAACTCCTGGACACTTTGTTACTCCTGGCCTGCACTGTGTTCTGTGCTGTGGTGGGTTGGGGTCCGGTGCTGGGCTGTAGCTGTGCCGGGGTTTGGTTTCATCAGCCCCGGCCTGCAGTTTCTTTCCAAGTCAGTGGGCCGCCACAATCGGCCCTTTATGTCCTCCTCTGCCCTGGTTCCCATGTCCTACTGGATGGGAGCCAGCTACTGTTGTACCAGGAGCAGGACTCTGGACTCTTAACCTGCTCACTGCCTCTGAGCTGAAGGGGCTGCAGGGGGATGGGAAGGGGGAGTACAGGGTCACAGGGGGGACACTGAGGGAGCAGGGGGGTAGGGGCCCTGGCGCCTCAGAACCTTAGACAGGCCCTTCTCACAGGTATTTTCTATAAAATAGTCCTCCGTTGTCCTCCAGGAGTGGATGAAGATCTGTTTACCTCTTGTGATCCCAGGAGCAGGACTCTGGACTCTTAACCTGCTCATTGCCTCTGAGCTGATTGGCCTGCAGGGGGGTTGGGTGGGGTCACAGGGTCAGACTCATTTGAACCTGAGATCTCTGTCAGAAACATTTTCCATTGTCTGTTCTCTAAGAGTAGCTGAATATCTCTCCACACATCCTGTGGTACTGCTCCCTTAGGACAGGGACTGGAACTCACACTCTAATAGTGTAGGTGAACAGGAGGACACAACACTCTGAAACCATGTGGTTTGTGCCATCTCTCTGTTCCTCAGTGGACCACTAGGTCTTCTTCTCACCACATTCCCGTGAGAGGAAGCAGATGAGAGAAGAAATGCAAAGATAAAAGAATGAAAAAAAGGATGCCTTGGTTAGTGACAGGAAATTTGTTCTGGTGCTCCGGTAATCTAATATCATAGCTGACATTTTGTTGTGCATTGAGATTTTGTAAATGGCAGAAAAAAACTATATTGCGTGACTGTCCGTAACGGCTGCATCCAAGACTCCATATTAGTTCATTTAGCATACCTGCCCAAGCGCTTACATTTAATAACAACATTTAAGTTTTTGAGGCGTACCAAATAAAAACAGTGCTGATGTCCATTAGTGCATTGCCAAGCTTCCTGTTCCATTGAACACAAACAGCCACATTTAGATCCCTCTTCTCAACCAGTAAATATACGATGCACTGGTGGAAATCTGGGTTCGGATTTGTTTTAGTTATTGTTTGTTTGCCAAAATGCTTTAGATGAAAGCAGCAATGTACTTTCCCAGATCATGCAGTTATTAAATGCGTTTTCTATATCTACGAAATCCTTAAATCCTACCGTTTTGATGGTTTTGATATTGCAGTATTACTACATGAAAGACACTTAAAATCCTGGATTTGCCTTTATTAGGTTCTAAAGTGGTTTGCTCTCAACCCACAGGGCATAGACATCAGTTCAACATGTCATTTTGATTTACATTTGGTTGAGTTGTCAAGTAACATGAATTCAACATGAAATCAACAAAACATTTCACCTTGTCATTGGATTTAGGTAAAAAAATGTATAATGAAATGCCCTGATGTTGATGACTTTTTGCAAATCCAATCAGTTTTCCATGTTGATTCAGCGTCATCACATTGATTTTGTTTGGTTGAAAGACATGGAAACAACCTTGATTCAACCAGTTTTTCCCCAGCGTGAGGGCTTTGATATGGAGGAAACATCCTCTGTGACACATCATACAGTACCTGCATCTCTTCAGAGATATCACAGTAGCTCACTCCTCTTCAGTCACACATAATATTGTAAATATGGTTTTGGCACTGACCCTGGAACTGACCCTGTATATAGCTTACTTACTTTCTCATGTTATTCTTATTTCTATTTCTCCTGTGTTTTTGTTCTACTTTACTTAAAAAAATATATATTTTTATAGTACTACTGATATCGATTACTGCGTTGTTGGGAAAGAGCAAACCAGAAAGGCATTTCACTGTACTCGTGCACTTGAAACACCAGCAGATGGGCATTTGCATTACATTTCTATACCCCACTGCATCTCATCTCACCTCTGAGTGTGTAGTCAAAGATTTGCCTACAGAATGTGGTGTGAACTCTCCATTCAGCATTTGTGTTTATCCCTCCAGACCAGGCTGTGGTCCTTATAGTAGGTTGTCTGTCGGACACAGCTCCAGTGTTAGTGCTGGTCAGAGCTGGGTTGGTATGAGCCAGCATCAGGTCCATAGGAGCTCTCCTCTGCAGCATGCAATGCTTGACTGAGACTATTTCATCTCCCTGTAGTCACTTGTAGTTAAGGCCTGAGACAGACGAGAGCAATGGAGATGAACTGGCCCTGACCCTGCTGCTGCTTCAGGACCAGACAGACAGACACATTATTTAATATCCCCTCTGACCTTCATTTGCCCGGTGACTTGGAAATGTTTCCAATATTTAAACAACCACAGTAGAATTGACTTTCACTACTATTCCTCCTGATGTTTCAGCTCGTTGTTATTCCTGTGAGGATGGCGATCAGTGACACAATGCAGGGGTTGTTAAGCCTTCAAATCCCTCACTATGGATATTATCATTATCTATATGCCCTAGATACCTATCTATCTAGTTTCTATTGGAGCCCTGTGGTGTCTCCTGCTCTTGGAGCAGTGCATCATGGGGGATTGACACACGGTGTGTAGTCTGTCTGAAATGGCTCCCCTGGATAAGCTGGGATTGCTTGATTACGTTACAGTGCCTCATTGGGTCATTGGCTGATGGAACTGAGAGGCCCCAGTTGTGCTGCTTAAAGAACAATCTGTTAAAAAAAATATTGACTGTGATTGGATGGGATTCCCAGCACCTGCTCACTGGGGTAAATCTGGTAAGGCAGAAAGCAGCAGCAGCAATCTTCCCTGTGCTATTGTGACATGAAGGAGGAAATGGGTGTGTGAGGCAGGAGAGAGGCTACAGCAGCCTTTCAGACGGCTCTTGGGTTGAGCACGTTGTCAAAGGAGCTGTCAGAACTCATCTGCCACTCAGCATCCCCCCCTTCCCGTGGCTCTCAGAGCTCCTAAACAACCAGGCAATGTACAAGCTGATCTCTGCTCTGCACTGTATGGAGCTGTACCTCAGGTGGGAAAATGCACCCATATAAACATTCTCAGGAAGCGATTAGGCCTGAAAAAGGCCTATTTCCTCAGATATATGGGATTTCACAGCCATGAATGTAGTGCATTAACCTGTAAGCACAAGCCCAGGGGCGCTAATAACTTTCCACTCTTGGGCCACTTGTGATCTTTAAACGAGGGAGGCACTTGCCAAGATCACGCTCTGAAATTAATACATCTCCCGAAAAGGGCTCTTTTGCTGCAGTGGTAGAGTATGTTTTTCTGCCTCGGTGGAGAGTGTGTGTTTAGAGAGGGGGCTGCCGGTGACAGGTGATATTTGGAGAGGGGTGTCGAGGGCCACGTAGGCAGGCGCTGGCCTCTGAGTGACAGGCCCTGCATTGCCACTGCAGCCACAGCCAAGGGAGAGCCAAATGAGAAACAAAATGATGGTGTCATATTTCACCGCAACATCTGACAGGGTTCTGAAGAGATGTGAAACCACCTCTTTACCACTACTATTAAGTAGTTCTGTGCTGAAAAATGCATTTTGTTTTCGATCATGAGACGGCTTTGCCTAACAGAGGGTTGTCAAAGGCAAAATTCCATTCCAGTGCTGGAGTGCTTTAGGAAATGACTGAGTCATTGACGATTTACACACTGAACAACCGGACTTAATGGAGGAAATGACTGAGTCAGACGATTTACACACTGAACAACCAGCCGTAAAGGAGGAAATGACTGAGTCAGACGATTTACACACTGAACAACCAGCTGTAAAAGAGGAAATTACTGAGTCAGACGATTTACACACTGAACAACCAGCCGTAAAGGAGGAAATTACTGAGTCAGACGATTTACACACTGAACAACCAGCCGTAAAGGAGGAAATGACTGAGTCAGACGATTTACACACTGAACAACCAGCCGTAAAGGAGGAAATGACTGAGTCAGACGATTTACACACTGAACAACCAGCCGTAAAGGAGGAAATGACTGAGTCAGACGATTTACACACTGAACAACCAGCCGTAAAGGAGGAAATTACTGAGTCAGACGATTTACACACTGAACAACCAGCCGTAAAGGAGGAAATTACTGAGTCAGACGATTTACACACTGAACAACCAGCCGTAAAGGAGGAAATGACTGAGTCATTGACTATTTACACACTGAACAACCAGCCGTAAAGGAGGAAATGACTGAGTCATTGACGATTTACACACTGAACAACCAGCCGTAAAGGAGGAAATGACTGAGTCAGACGATTTACACACTGAACAACCAGCCGTAAAGGAGGAAATGACTGAGTCAGACGATTTACACACTGAACAACCAGCCGTAAAGGAGGAAATGACTGAGTCAGACGATTTACACACTGAACAACCAGCCGTAAAGGAGGAAATTACTGAGTCAGACGATTTACACACTGAACAACCAGCCGTAAAGGAGGAAATGACTGAGTCAGACGATTTACACACTGAACAACCAGCCGTAAAGGAGGAAATTACTGAGTCAGACGATTTACACACTGAACAACCAGCCGTAAAGGAGGAAATGACTGAGTCATTGACTATTTACACACTGAACAACCAGCCGTAAAGGAGGAAATGGAAACTGGAGGCTTCACATGAAACACATTGTGGTGTATCTGCCTGCTTTACAGTACACCTAGGCCTTGAGAACTACTGTGCATTCAAGGTTGTGGTATTTCCAGTAGAGTCCTGTGTATTTTACCTTCCTGTCCTCTAACAGCAAGGTGACGTTATCAAAAAGCATATTCAAAAGCTGCTGATGGCAGGTTTAAGCTGCTGCAGCTTTAGAGGGAACCTCCTCACTGTACACAGGGCACGCTGAATAAGCACAGTCCCATTGGTCTACACTCTCTCTCTCCACAACTTCAGGCTGCCTCCTGGGATGATTACCTCCCACACACAGCTCTGTTTAAAGCACTTGGTAAATGTCCTTGTTGTTTTTACTCCTTGCATGGAAAGGTACCGTGTGTCTCGTCTGTGTCCGTCCGTCCGTCTGTCTGTTTCTCTGTCTGTCTATAGCTACCGTGGTTCGATGCGAGGGCCTAATGAAGCCTCTGAGGTATTACACATCTGAAGCATTGACTGCCCTTACACTAGAGAGGTGTGTGCATGTGTGCGTAAACATGTGTGTGTGTGTGTGTTTGTGCGTGTGCAGCTACCACAGCTGCGTCTCTGGAGCCTACATGGAACTGTGTCAGGGGAAAGAGGCCAGTGTTTTAGAGTAGATATGTCAACAACATCCTTTAGATGTACCAAAGGGATGTTGTGTCCCTGGGAAGGATTCAGTCCTCATTTACTCCTATACACTCAGGCCTATATAATGGGGAAAAAAAGCTATTTAGTTATGAAATAGTAAACACTATACAGTGGAAAATCCACCTTGTAATATTTTCAGCTGTATAGAATTGAATGGACATGATTACCGTGGCACATTAGTACAATGATCGGGTAGATTTGGATGAAGGGTGTTTGTGTGCCTTTCGGTACAGTGATTTGGCACAGTCAAGCCAGGGTTAGGCCAAGGTTTCAGTGATAAGAGCCAGGGTCGCCATCAAAGGACAATATCAAATGTGCTCTTTCCTGAACTTTAAGGGATAAAAAGGAACAAGGCCTTTTTACATTTCCCAGTGCTGAAAGGATTTTTAAAGGAAAGGCACGAAGAGATTATGAATGTTCAGAATGGCCACTCTCTAATGAAGAGAAAGTGAATGTTCAGAATGGCCACTCTCTAATGAAGAGAAAGTGAATGTTCAGAATGGCCATGCTCTAATGAAGAGAAAGTGAATGTTCAGAATGGCCACTCTCTAATGAAGAGAAAGTGAATGTTCAGAATGGCCATGCTCTAATGAAGAGAAAGTGAATGTTCAGAATGGCCACGCTCTAATGAAGAGAAAGTGAATGTTCAGAATGGCCACGCTCTAATGAAGAGAAAGTGAATGTTCAGAATGGCCACTCTCTAATGAAGAGAAAGTGAATGTTCAGAATGGCCATGCTCTAATGAAGAGAAAGTGAATGTTCAGAATGGCCACGCTCTAATGAAGAGAAAGTGAATGTTCAGAATGGCCACGCTCTAATGAAGAGAAAGTGAATGTTCAGAATGGCCACGCTCTAATGAAGAGAAAGTGAATGTTCAGAATGGCCACTCTCTAATGAAGAGAAAGTGAATGTTCAGAATGGCCACTCTCTAATGAAGAGAAAGTGAATGTTCAGAATGGCCACTCTCTAATGAAGAGAAAGTGAATGTTCAGAATGGCCACGCTCTAATGAAGAGAAAGTGAATGTTCAGAATGGCCACGCTCTAATGAAGAGAAAGTGAATGTTCAGAATGGCCATGCTCTAATGAAGAGAAAGTGAATGTTCAGAATGTCCACGCTCTAATGAAGAGAAAGTGAATGTTGAGAATGGCCACGCTCTAATGAAGAGAAAGTGAATGTTCAGAATGGCCACGCTCTAATGAAGAGAAAGTGAATGTTCAGAATGGCCATGCTTTAATGAAGAGAAAGTGAATGTTCAGAATGGCCACGCTCTAATGAAGAGAAAGTGAATGTTCAGAATGGCCACTCTCTAATGAAGAGAAAGTGAATGTTCAGAATGGCCACTCTCTAATGAAGAGAAAGTGAATGTTCAGAATGGCCACTCTGTAATGAAGAGAAAGTGAATGTTCAGAATGGCCATGCTCTAATGAAGAGAAAGTGAATGTTCAGAATGGCCATGCTCTAATGAAGAGAAAGTGAATGTTCAGAATGGCCATGATCTAATGAAGAGAAAGTGAATGTTCAGATTGGCCACTCTCTAATGAAGAGAAAGTGAATGTTCAGAATGGCCACTCTCTAATGAAGAAAAAGTGAATGTTCAGAATGGCCACGCTCTAATGAAGAGAAAGTGAATGTTCAGAATGGCCACGCTCTAATGAAGAGAAAGTGAATATTCAGAATGGCCATGCTCTAATGAAGAGAAAGTGAATGTTCAGAATGGCCATGCTCTAATGAAGAGAAAGTGAATGTTCAGAATGGCCACGCTCTAATGAAGAGAAAGTGAATGTTCAGAATGGCCACGCTCTAATGAAGAGAAAGTGAATGTTCAGAATGGCCACTCTCTAATGAAGAGAAAGTGAATGTTCAGAATGGCCATGATCTAATGAAGAGAAAGTGAATGTTCAGAATGGCCACACTCTAATGAAGAGAAAGTGAATATTCAGAATGGCCATGCTCTAATGAAGAGAAAGTGAATATTCAGAATGGCCATGCTCTAATGAAGAGAAAGTGAATGTTCAGAATGGCCACGCTCTAATGAAGAGAAAGTGAATGTTCAGAATGGCCACGCTCTAATGAAGAGAAAGTGAATGTTCAGAATGGCCACGCTCTAATGAAGAGAAAGTGAATGTTCAGAATGGCCACTCTCTAATGAAGAGAAAGTGAATGTTCAGAATGGCCATGCTCTAATGAAGAGAAAGTGAATGTTCAGAATGGCCACTCTCTAATGAAGAGAAAGTGAATGTTCAGAATGGCCATGCTCTAATGAAGAGAAAGTGAATGTTCAGAATGGCCACGCTCTAATGAAGAGAAAGTGAATGTTCAGAATGGCCACGCTCTAATGAAGAGAAAGTGAATGTTCAGAATGGCCACTCTCTAATGAAGAGAAAGTGAATGTTCAGAATGGCCATGCTCTAATGAAGAGAAAGTGAATGTTCAGAATGGCCACGCTCTAATGAAGAGAAAGTGAATGTTCAGAATGGCCACGCTCTAATGAAGAGAAAGTGAATGTTCAGAATGGCCACGCTCTAATGAAGAGAAAGTGAATGTTCAGAATGGCCACTCTCTAATGAAGAGAAAGTGAATGTTCAGAATGGCCACTCTCTAATGAAGAGAAAGTGAATGTTCAGAATGGCCACTCTCTAATGAAGAGAAAGTGAATGTTCAGAATGGCCACGCTCTAATGAAGAGAAAGTGAATGTTCAGAATGGCCACGCTCTAATGAAGAGAAAGTGAATGTTCAGAATGGCCATGCTCTAATGAAGAGAAAGTGAATGTTCAGAATGTCCACGCTCTAATGAAGAGAAAGTGAATGTTGAGAATGGCCACGCTCTAATGAAGAGAAAGTGAATGTTCAGAATGGCCACGCTCTAATGAAGAGAAAGTGAATGTTCAGAATGGCCATGCTTTAATGAAGAGAAAGTGAATGTTCAGAATGGCCACGCTCTAATGAAGAGAAAGTGAATGTTCAGAATGGCCACTCTCTAATGAAGAGAAAGTGAATGTTCAGAATGGCCACTCTCTAATGAAGAGAAAGTGAATGTTCAGAATGGCCACTCTGTAATGAAGAGAAAGTGAATGTTCAGAATGGCCATGCTCTAATGAAGAGAAAGTGAATGTTCAGAATGGCCATGCTCTAATGAAGAGAAAGTGAATGTTCAGAATGGCCATGATCTAATGAAGAGAAAGTGAATGTTCAGATTGGCCACTCTCTAATGAAGAGAAAGTGAATGTTCAGAATGGCCACTCTCTAATGAAGAAAAAGTGAATGTTCAGAATGGCCACGCTCTAATGAAGAGAAAGTGAATGTTCAGAATGGCCACGCTCTAATGAAGAGAAAGTGAATATTCAGAATGGCCATGCTCTAATGAAGAGAAAGTGAATGTTCAGAATGGCCATGCTCTAATGAAGAGAAAGTGAATGTTCAGAATGGCCACGCTCTAATGAAGAGAAAGTGAATGTTCAGAATGGCCACGCTCTAATGAAGAGAAAGTGAATGTTCAGAATGGCCACTCTCTAATGAAGAGAAAGTGAATGTTCAGAATGGCCATGATCTAATGAAGAGAAAGTGAATGTTCAGAATGGCCACACTCTAATGAAGAGAAAGTGAATATTCAGAATGGCCATGCTCTAATGAAGAGAAAGTGAATATTCAGAATGGCCATGCTCTAATGAAGAGAAAGTGAATGTTCAGAATGGCCACGCTCTAATGAAGAGAAAGTGAATGTTCAGAATGGCCACGCTCTAATGAAGAGAAAGTGAATGTTCAGAATGGCCATGATCTAAAGAAGAGAAAGTGAATGTTCAGAATGGCCATGATCTAATGAAGAGAAAGTGAATGTTCAGAATGGCCACTCTCTAATGAAGAGAAAGTGAATGTTCAGAATGGCCACGCTCTAATGAAGAGAAAGTGAATGTTCAGAATGGCCACGCTCTAATGAAGAGAAAGTGAATGTTCAGAATGGCCACTCTCTAATGAAGAGAAAGTGAATGTTCAGAATGGCCATGATCTAATGAAGAGAAAGTGAATGTTCAGAATGGCCACACTCTAATGAAGAGAAAGTGAATATTCAGAATGGCCATGCTCTAATGAAGAGAAAGTGAATATTCAGAATGGCCATGCTCTAAAGAAGAGAAAGTGAATGTTCAGAATGGCCACGCTCTAATGAAGAGAAAGTGAATGTTCAGAATGGCCACGCTCTAATGAAGAGAAAGTGAATGTTCAGAATGGCCATGATCTAAAGAAGAGAAAGTGAATGTTCAGAATGGCCATGATCTAATGAAGAGAAAGTGAATGTTCAGAATGGCCACTCTCTAATGAAGAGAAAGTGAATGTTCAGAATGGCCATGATCTAATGAAGAGAAAGTGAATGTTCAGAATGGCCACGCTCTAATGAAGAGAAAGTGAATGTTCAGAATGGCCACGCTCTAATGAAGAGAAAGTGAATGTTCAGAATGGCCATGATCTAAAGAAGAGAAAGTGAATGTTCAGAATGGCCATGATCTAATGAAGAGAAAGTGAATGTTCAGAATGGCCACTCTCTAATGAAGAGAAAGTGAATGTTCAGAATGGCCACGCTCTAATGAAGAGAAAGTGAATGTTCAGAATGGCCACGCTCTAATGAAGAGAAAGTGAATGTTCAGAATGGCCACTCTCTAATGAAGAGAAAGTGAATGTTCAGAATGGCCACTCTCTAATGAAGAGAAAGTGAATGTTCAGAATGGCCATGATCTGATGAAGAGAAAATGAATGTTCAGAATGGCCACACTCTAATGAAGAGAAAGTGAATATTCAGAATGGCCATGCTCTAATGAAGAGAAAGTGAATATTCAGAATGGCCATGCTCTAATGAAGAGAAAGTGAATGTTCAGAATGGCCACGCTCTAATGAAGAGAAAGTGAATGTTCAGAATGGCCACGCTCTAATGAAGAGAAAGTGAATGTTCAGAATGGCCATGATCTAAAGAAGAGAAAGTGAATGTTCAGAATGGCCATGATCTAATGAAGAGAAAGTGAATGTTCAGAATGGCCACTCTCTAATGAAGAGAAAGTGAATGTTCAGAATGGCCACTCTCTAATGAAGAGAAAGTGAATGTTCAGAATGGCCACGCTCTAATGAAGAGAAAGTGAATGTTCAGAATGGCCACGCTCTAATGAAGAGAAAGTGAATGTTCAGAATGGCCATGCTCTAATGAAGAGAAAGTGAATGTTCAGAATGTCCACGCTCTAATGAAGAGAAAGTGAATGTTGAGAATGGCCACACTCTAATGAAGAGAAAGTGAATGTTCAGAATGGCCACGCTCTAATGAAGAGAAAGTGAATGTTCAGAATGGCCACTCTCTAATGAAGAGAAAGTGAATGTTCAGAATGGCCATGATCTAATGAAGAGAAAGTGAATGTTCAGAATGGCCACACTCTAATGAAGAGAAAGTGAATATTCAGAATGGCCATGCTCTAATGAAGAGAAAGTGAATATTCAGAATGGCCATGCTCTAATGAAGAGAAAGTGAATGTTCAGAATGGCCACGCTCTAATGAAGAGAAAGTGAATGTTCAGAATGGCCACGCTCTAATGAAGAGAAAGTGAATGTTCAGAATGGCCATGATCTAAAGAAGAGAAAGTGAATGTTCAGAATGGCCATGATCTAATGAAGAGAAAGTGAATGTTCAGAATGGCCACTCTCTAATGAAGAGAAAGTGAATGTTCAGAATGGCCACTCTCTAATGAAGAGAAAGTGAATGTTCAGAATGGCCATGATCTAATGAAGAGAAAGTGAATGTTCAGAATGGCCACACTCTAATGAAGAGAAAGTGAATATTCAGAATGGCCATGCTCTAATGAAGAGAAAGTGAATATTCAGAATGGCCATGCTCTAATGAAGAGAAAGTGAATGTTCAGAATGGCCACGCTCTAATGAAGAGAAAGTGAATGTTCAGAATGGCCACGCTCTAATGAAGAGAAAGTGAATGTTCAGAATGGCCATGATCTAAAGAAGAGAAAGTGAATGTTCAGAATGGCCATGATCTAATGAAGAGAAAGTGAATGTTCAGAATGGCCACTCTCTAATGAAGAGAAAGTGAATGTTCAGAATGGCCACGCTCTAATGAAGAGAAAGTGAATGTTCAGAATGGCCACGCTCTAATGAAGAGAAAGTGAATGTTCAGAATGGCCACTCTCTAATGAAGAGAAAGTGAATGTTCAGAATGGCCATGATCTGATGAAGAGAAAGTGAATGTTCAGAATGGCCACACTCTAATGAAGAGAAAGTGAATATTCAGAATGGCCATGCTCTAATGAAGAGAAAGTGAATATTCAGAATGGCCATGCTCTAATGAAGAGAAAGTGAATGTTCAGAATGGCCACGCTCTAATGAAGAGAAAGTGAATGTTCAGAATGGCCACGCTCTAATGAAGAGAAAGTGAATGTTCAGAATGGCCATGATCTAAAGAAGAGAAAGTGAATGTTCAGAATGGCCATGATCTAATGAAGAGAAAGTGAATGTTCAGAATGGCCACTCTCTAATGAAGAGAAAGTGAATGTTCAGAATGGCCACTCTCTAATGAAGAGAAAGTGAATGTTCAGAATGGCCACGCTCTAATGAAGAGAAAGTGAATGTTCAGAATGGCCACGCTCTAATGAAGAGAAAGTGAATGTTCAGAATGGCCATGCTCTAATGAAGAGAAAGTGAATGTTCAGAATGTCCACGCTCTAATGAAGAGAAAGTGAATGTTGAGAATGGCCACGCTCTAATGAAGAGAAAGTGAATGTTCAGAATGGCCACGCTCTAATGAAGAGAAAGTGAATGTTCAGAATGGCCACGCTCTAATGAAGAGAAAGTGAATGTTCAGAATGGCCATGCTCTAATGAAGAGAAAGTGAATGTTCAGAATGGCCACGCTCTAATGAAGAGAAAGTGAATGTTCAGAATGGCCACTCTCTAATGAAGAGAAAGTGAATGTTCAGAATGGCCACTCTCTAATGAAGAGAAAGTGAATATTCAGAATGGCCATGCTCTAATGAAGAGAAAGTGAATGTTCAGAATGGCCATGCTCTAATGAAGAGAAAGTGAATGTTCAGAATGGCCACGCTCTAATGAAGAGAAAGTGAATGTTCAGAATGGCCACGCTCTAATGAAGAGAAAGTGAATGTTCAGAATGGCCACTCTCTAATGAAGAGAAAGTGAATGTTCAGAATGGCCACGCTCTAATGAAGAGAAAGTGAATGTTCAGAATGGCCACTCCCTAATGAAGAGAAAGTGAATGTTCAGAATGGCCACTCTCTAATGAAGAGAAAGTGAATGTTCAGAATGGCCACTCTCTAATGAAGAGAAAGTGAATGTTCAGAATGGCCACTCTCTAATGAAGAGAAAGTGAATGTTCAGAATGGCCACGCTCTAATGAAGAGAAAGTGAATGTTCAGAATGGCCATGCTCTAATGAAGAGAAAGTGAATGTTCAGAATGTCCACGCTCTAATGAAGAGAAAGTGAATGTTGAGAATGGCCACGCTCTAATGAAGAGAAAGTGAATGTTCAGAATGGCCACACTCTAATGAAGAGAAAGTGAATGTTCAGAATTGCCATGCTCTAATGAAGAGAAAGTGAATGTTCAGATTGGCCACGCTCTAATGAAGAGAAAGTGAATGTTCAGAATGGCCACTCTCTAATGAAGAGAAAGTGAATGTTCAGAATGGCCACTCTCTAATGAAGAGAAAGTGAATGTTCAGAATGGCCACGCTCTAATGAAGAGAAAGTGAATGTTCAGAATGGCCACTCTCTAATGAAGAGAAAGTGAATGTTCAGAATGGCCACTCTCTAATGAAGAGAAAGTGAATGTTCAGAATGGCCATGATCTGATGAAGAGAAAGTGAATGTTCAGAATGGCCATGATCTAATGAAGAGAAAGTGAATGTTCAGAATGGCCACTCTCTAATGATGATAAGTGAATGTTCAGAATGGCCATGATCTAATGAAGAGAAAGTGAATGTTCAGAATGGTCATGCTGTCATTGAAATGATGTAGATCTAAACTGAGCACACAATAAGGAGATACTGAAACTGACAAGGTAGGGTGGACGCTCCAAGACTGAGTGTTTAAAATGAATATCAAGACAGGCAGGGCCATACAACTCCAGCCTTGACAGACTGTGTTGTTAATAGAATCACTGGGCCATGAGAGAGTGTTTGAAGACACACCTGCAGATTCCTCACATTCCATGGCTACAGTGGCAGGATGTTGCCTGATCAGACAAGGGAAGTAGGAATGTGAAATATGAATGTACTGTACTGTGTTTATGTCCTGAATGTTAGGGAAACTAATTCAAATGCATTTTTGGACCATGGCATCTTCCATTGGAATGACGCTTCCACATAAAGGGCAGGTCTTCTGTCTGGCCTTCAATACCAGTGCTACTGATTCACCAGAACAGACTTAAACTGTAACCATCAGGACAAAAGCTGTGAAGCTGGAAGAGAAGGAAGCGGGGGAGGGGGAGGGAGAGGGGGAGGAGGGAGTTGAGATGATTTAGTGTCTCCACCACCCCACCGTTAGAGCCTGTAGCAGCCCATCAGTTTTAATCAACACTGGTATTTTGAGTTATGTGCTCGGTGTGAAATTAGCTCTGGATAAAGAGAATCCACTGTTTGTCTGTGTGTGTGTGTGTGTGTGTGTGTGTGTGTGTGTGTGTGTGTGTGTGTGTGTGTGTGTGTGTGTGTGTGTGTGTGTGTGTGTGTGTGTGTGTGTGTGTGTGTGTGTGTGTGTGTGTTTGCGTGTGTGCGTGCGTGCGTGTAGAGTGAGAGAGAGAATACAGTTGGTGTGAGGGAAAATAAAGATAGATAAGGGAGTGAAAGAGACTTTGGTGAATACAAACACATGATTGAGTCTCTCAGCAGAGCCTGATGAATAAACTGTGGCTTCCTGTCTGGTGTGAGCCGGATCCCAATGATTCTTCAGGTCTAAAGGGTAAATACTCCTGCTGGGTTCTGGGTTGAAACTATGGACCTCTCCTCTCCTCTCCTCTCCTCTCCTCTCCTCTCCTCTCCTCTCCTCTCCTCTCCTCTCCTCTCCTCTCCTCTCCTCTCCTCTCCTCTCCTCTCCTCTCCTCTCCTCTCCTCTCCTCTCCTCTCCTCTCCTCTCCTCGCCTTAGCTACCTTTTAGTCAGGGCCACATTAAGCAACACAGTGGGAGCAGCACAGGGTCCTCTGTCAGACACATGCAGGGCTCCAGGTTGGCTAACTTTGAACCCTACATGGGGCTTCCAAATCCTATACGGGGTAATTATTTCTGATGAGGAGTGAACCGGAAGGATGGCTCTCTCCCCTTCCTTCATTACCGGAGGGTGAACCTCAAATGATTTAGGATACGCCTCCTCCCGGGCTCATCATTGCTGTCATCCAGCTGGCTGGCCAGCTTGGGCTCAACCCTGCCAGGGAGCACCGGTCCTTTATGTCCACAGACGGGCTCTTCTCTGGCAATTTACACTATGGGCTCCCAGGGTTTGTGTTTAAGGGAGGTGTGTACAGTCCCATGTGTGTGTGCGTTATGTAAGGGTATGTCTAAACATGTGAGTTTTGGGGCAGTTAGCAGAGTTTGTAACAGTGACCCAGCGTCACCCATGGCCTCATGATTAATCTGGCGTCCCAGCCGGGTGAGACACCGAACCTGACCAGGGCCACGCCATCTTAAAATCGAAAATCTTTCAAAAATCTTCAAAAGCCAAGTTCATAAACAGATCACCGACCATTTCGAATCCCACCGTACCTTCTCCACTATGCAATCTGGTTTCCATGGAGTGGTCATGGGTGTACCTCAGCCACTCTCAAGGTCCTAAACGATATCATAACCGCCATCGATAAAAGACAGTACTGTGCAGCCGTCTTCATCGACCTTGCCAATGCTTTCGACTCTGTCAATCACCGCATTCTTATCGGCAGACTCAATAGCCTTGGTTTCTCAAATGACTGCCTCGCCTGGTTCACCAACTACTTCTCTGATAGAGTTCAGTGTGTTAAATCGGAGGGCCTGTTGTCCGGACCTCTGGCAGTCTCTATGGGGGTGCCATAAGGATCAATTCTTGGGCCGACTCTTTTCTCTGTATATATCAATGATGTGGCTCTTGCAACTGGTGATTCTCTGATCCATCTCTACGCAGACGACACCACTCTGTATATACAGTGGGGCAAAAAAGTATTTAGTCAGCCACCAATTGTGCAAGTTTTCCCACTTAAAAAGATGAGAGAGGCCTGTAATTTTCATCATAGGTACACTTCAACTATGATAGACAAAATCACATTGTAGGATTTTTTATGAATTTATTTGCAAATTATGGTGGAAAAAAGTATTTGGTCACCTACAAACAAGCAAGATTTCTGGCTCTCACAGACCTGTAACTTCTTCTTTAATAGGCTCCTCTGTCCTCCACTCGTTACTTGTATTAATGGCACCTGTTTGAACTTGTTATCAGTATAAAAGACACCTGTCCACAACCTCAAACAGTCACACTCCAAACTCCACTATGGCCAAGACCAAAGAGCTGTCAAAGGACACCAGAAACAAAATTGTAGACCTGCACCAGGCTGGGAAGACTGAATCTGCAATAGGTAAGCAGCTTGGTTTGAAGAAATCAACTGTGGGAGCAATTATTAAGAAATGGAGGACATACAAGACCACTGATAATCTCTCTCGATCTGGGGCTCCTCGCAAGATCTCACTCCGTGGGGTCAAAATTATCACAAGAACGGTGAGCAAAAATCCCAGAACCACACGGGGGGACCTAGTGAATGACCTGCAGAGAGCTGGGACCAAAGTAACAAAGCCTACCATCAGTAACACACTACGCCGCCAGGGTCTCAAATCCTGCAGTGTCAGATGTGTCCCCCTGCTTAAGCCAGTACATGTCCAGGCTCGTCTGATGTTTGCTAGAGAGCATTTGGATGATGCAGACGAAGATTGGGAGAATGTCATATGGTCAGATGAAACCAAAATATAACTTTTTGGTAAAAACCCAACTTGTTGTGTTTGGAGGACAAAGAATGCTGAGTTGCATCCAAAGAACACCATACCTACTGTGAAGCATGGGGGTGGAAACATCATGCTTTGGGGCTGTTCTTCTGCAAAGGGACCAGGACGACTGATCCGTGTAAAGGAAATAATGAATGGGGCCATGTATCGTGAGATTTTGAGTGAAAACCTCCTTCCATCAGCAAAGTCATTGAAGATGAAACGTGGCTGGGTCTTTCAGCATGACAACGATCCCAAACACACCGCCCGGACAACGAAGGAGTGGCTTCGTAAGAAGCATTTCAAGGTCCTGGAGTGGCCTAGCCAGTCTCCAGATCTCAACCCCATAGAAAATCTTTGGAGGGAGTTGAAAGTCCGTGTTGCCCAGCAACAGCCCCAAAACATCACTGCTCTAGAGGAGATCTGCATGGAGGAATGGGCCAAAATACCAGCAACAGTGTGTGAAAACCTTGTGAAGACTTACAGAAAACGTTTGACCTCTGTCATTGCCAACAAAGCGTATATAACAAAGTATTGAGATAAACTTTTTTTATTGACCAAATACTTATTTTCCACCATAATTTGCAAATAAATTCATTAAAAATCCTACAATGTGATTTTCTGTATTTTTTTTCTTCTCATTTTGTCTATCATAGTTGAAGTGTACCTATGATGAAAATTACAGGCCTCTCTCATATTTTTAATTGGGAGAACTTGCACAATTGATGGCTGACTAAATACTTTTTTGCCCCACTGTATCTGGCCCTTTTTTGGACACTGTGCTAAAAAACCTCCAAACGAGCTCCAACGCCATACAGCACTCCTTCTGTGGCCTCCAACACTTTTAAATGCTAGTAAAACTAAGTGCATGCTCTTCAACCGATTGCTGCCCGCACCCTCCCGCCCGACTAGCATCACTATTCTGGACAGTTCTGACCTAGAATATGTGTATATGTGACTATCCTATCGATCCTTGACTTCAGCGATGTCATTTACAAAATAGCCCTCAACACTTTACTCAGCAATCTGGATGTAGTCTATCACAGTGCCATCCGTTTTATCACCAAAGCCCCATATACTACCCCCACTGCGACCTTTATGCTCTCGTTGGCTGGCCCTCACTACATATCCGTCGTCAAACACACTGGCTCCAGGTCATCTATAAGTCTTTGCTAGGTAAAGCCCCACCTTATCTCAGCTCACTGATCATCATAGCAACACCCACCCGTAGCATGTGCTCCAGCAGGTATATCTCACTGGTCATCCCCAAAGCCAACACTTCCTTTGGCCGCCTTTCGTTCCAGTTCTCTGCTGCCAATGACTGGAAAGAATTGCAAAAATCTCTGAAGCTAGAGTCTTACATCTCCCTCTCTAACTTTAAGCATCAGCTGTCAGAGCAGCTTACCCATCACTGTACCTGTACACAGCCAATCTGTAAATAGCACACCCAACTACCTCATCCCCATATTATTACTTACCGTCTTGCTCTTTTGCACCCCATTATCTCTACTTGCACAACATCATCTGCACATCTATCACTCCAGTATTAATGTTAAATTGTAATTATTTCGCCTCTATGGCCTATTTATTGCCTATCTCCCTACTCTTCTACATTTGCACACACTGTACATCGATTTTTCTACTTTTGTTTTCTATTGTGTTATTGAGTGTACGTTTGTTTATGTGTAACTCTGTGTTGTTGTTTTTGTCGCACTGCTATTCTTTATCTTGGCCAGGTCGCAGTTGTAAATGAGAACTTGTTCTCAACTGGCCTACCTGGTTAAATAAAGGTGAAAAAAACAAACACCAGGTGACTTTATCTAACAGCACCACTGCTACAACGCTGTATGGATTCATCCTAGCACTGTCCTTGTGTTCAGAACGGCCCCTTTGTATCAGCCAGACGCTACCCTGCACTCTATTTCACTGCCCAGCAGGAGGCCGTTATCTAGACGCAGACTCTCGGGCGGGAGGTGGATACATTCATTTTGTCTCTTGTTTTATTTCTTCCTTGTTGTGTTTTCAAGGCGAAAGTAAGTCTACTGCTGTTTTACGTGACCTTACTGAAATTCAGTATGTTCAACTTATTTACAAAATGGTGTTGAAAATCCCCCTAAGCTTTCTAATCCCTCCTCTGAGTTACTGTGGCAACCTGAAGACTGTGATTAGTCATATCATTATATCACTATCTCTGTGAAAATGTGATTGGTGTGTTCACGCTGAAGGATTACTGGGATTACAACGCTAATGCAGGACATAATAACAGTTATATGTACAGACGGATGGGTGTGCATCAAATGATTCTCTCGTAGCTTAACGTTACTGGAAAATGATCCTAACGTAGTAATTAATCATGTTTAATTAGACTTCCTCTTTGTACATAGTGGAACACAAACAAGTATGCAAATGCTTACATTTTTTGTTTGTATTTTATGATTTGGACATTGGCTTATGTTGTATGCGTATTGTTATAATATATGGCCATAGATAGCGCATCATCATTGACTCATCACTGCACACAAACATTTCATAAGAAAATACCAAATAACGGAGATTCTTCAAAAAAGACCTATTACTCATACCTTTGAAGTGAGATGGTTTGGTTTTGACAGCATCACAGCTTTTTTGGACAGTCAAAATTTGACATTCTGTTTCCATGGCCCTGTATCTCTCCACTCTGCCTTCTGACAGCAGCACGCATGAAAGGGTTAATGCCACTCACCTAACCTGTATCATCACAGTAATTTTCAGCCTTCAGATTCGCTTTCACTTTAGCAGTCAGGGAGGTAATCGGCCTGACAGCATGTTGGTGAGGACTTGTGTGTGCATTCGTGTGTGTGTACACTACCGGTCAAAAGTTTTAGAACACCTACTCATTCAAGGGTTTTTCTTTATTTTTACGATTTTCTACATTATAGAATAACACTGAAGACGTCAAAACTATTAAATAACACATATGGAATCATGTAGTAATCAAAAAAATGTTAAACAAATCCTAAAATATTTTCTATTTGAGATTCTTCAAATAGCCACCCGTTGCCTTGATTACAGCTTTGCTCACTCTTGGCATTCTCTCAACCAGCTTCATGAGGTAGTCACCTGGAATGCATTTCAATTAACAGGTGTGCCTTGTTAAAAGTTCATTTGTGCAATTTATTTCCTTCTTAATGTGTTTGAGCCAGTCAGATGTTTTGTGACAAGGTAGGGTTGGTATACAGAAGAGAGTCCTATTTGGTAAAAGACCAAGTTCATATTACGGCAAGAACAACTCAAATAATCAAAGAGAAATGACAGACCATCATTACTTTAAGACATGAAGGTCAGTCAATACGGAGCATTTCTAAAACGTTCTTAAAGTGCAGTTGCAAAAACTGTCGATTGCTATGATAAAACTGGCTCTCATGAGGACCGCCACAGGAAAGGAAGACCCAGAGTTACCTCTGATGCAAAGGATAAGTTCATTAGAGTTACCAGCCTCAGAAATTGCAGGCCAAATATATGTTTCATAGAGTTCAAGTAACAGACACATCTCAACATCAACTGTTCAGAGGAGACTGTGTGAATCAGGCCTTCATGGTCGAATTGCTGCAAAGAAACCACTACTAAAGGACACCAATAATAAGAAGAGACTTGCTTGTGCAAAGGAACACGAGCAGTAGACATTTGACCAGTGGACATGTGTCCTTTGGTCTGGAGTCCAAATTAGAGATTTTTGGTTCCAACCGCTGTGTCTTTGTGAGACGTGTGTGGGTGAACAGATGATCTCCGCATGTGTATTTCCCACTGTGAAGCATGGAGGAGAAGGTGTTATGGTGTGGGGGTGCTTTGCTGCTGACACTGTCTGGGATTTATTTATAATTCAAGGCACACTTAACCAGCATGGCTACCACAGCATACTGCAGCGATACGCCATCCCATCTGGTTTGTGCTTAGTGGCACTATCTTTTGTTTTTCAACAGGACAATGACCCAACACACCTCCAAGCTGAGTAAGGGCTATTTTACTAAGAATGAGAGTGATGGAGTGCTGCATCAGATGACCTGGCCTCCACAATCCCCCGAAGTCAAACCAAATTGAGATGGTTTGGGATGAGTCGGACTGCAGAGTGAAGGAAAAGCAGCCAACAAGTGCTCAGCATATATGGGAACTCCTTCAAGACTGTTGGAAAAGCATTCCAGATGAAGCTGGTTGACAGAATGCCAAGAGTGTGCAAAGCTGTCATCAAGGCAAAGGGTGGCTATTTGAAGAATCTCAAATCTAAAATATATTTGGATTTGTTTAACACGTGTTTGGTTACTACATAATTCCATATGTGTTATTTCGTAGATTTGACGTCTTCAGTGTTATTCTACAATGTAGAAAATAGTAAAAATAAAGAAAAACCCTTTAATGAGTAGTTGTTCTCACACTTTTGACCGGTAGTGTATGTCTGTATGTGTGTAACCAGAGGTTGTGTGTGTTTGCTGGTGCTACTCCCTGCCTAATCCGCTACTGACCCAGAAGATAGAGACCTGAGACAGAGCCACAGAGAGGACAAAGCTTGACCAGTGTAGTCCAATACCATGGTCAATGCTAGTCTGTTTGTAGGTGGATGTATTCCTTCCCATGGCAGGATTGCAAAATGCATGTTAACTGCATTTGTTTTCTATATGATGTGTTAAATAAAGCTCTTGGAGACCGAGTTTACTGCATGTCGTTGGGTGTAGTAACTGGCCACTGTATCGTTGTGTCTGTGTACAAGGTCTTTATGGCAGAGTCTGTGTGCCTGGTCTCAGGAGCACCACAGTCCATTGGACAGGCCATTGAAGCAGCTGGGCCGAACACACACCAACCCAAATGTACCATTCCATCCAGATCCTCAGCCCGCCCTGCCAGCCCACAGCTCAGAGAGAGAGCCAGGGGCCTGGCTCCAGCTGTGTGTTAGCCTGCAGTTTTGCTAATGTGAGTTAGCCCAGACCCATCATGCCTAATGCATGTGTCAGCAGCACACATTCACGCCAGAGCAGAGCGGTTCACACTCACACCAATGCGTGTTAGCATGCACACTCAGCATTGTGAATTATCTGAGAAACTCACTAATTGTGTCCGTCCAGCTTCATGATCTTCCGTTCTAGCTAACACATGCACATAGTAATCATGTAGGTCTGAGAAGATTTCTGCTTGGAGGTGTCCTTTCAGATTTATGTGATAACATGTTTGTGATCACAGCTTTAAATGTAAATGTTGAAGCCTTAGATCCATGGATATCCTTGCCAACACTCTCACGTTGGCCAGCTTCCAAATGCCTTTTATTGTATGTAGTAACCCGTTGGCAGCTCTGTGGCTGTGGCCAAAATATAAATCAGATAACGACCTTCCCTTCAAGAGCTCCAGTCGGGGAACTTAACTGCTCTTTATTCTGACTTTGTGGAAGTTCTTTAGAGAGAGAAAAATAACGCCAGAAGTAGAGTGACACCAGAGTTCCCAAACAGAAGAGAAAACATCTCACCTTTGATAAAATCACACTTCATGACATTTCACATAATTCAGGCATTTTAGATACACTCCAATTTGAGGCTGTGTAACCTTTAAATATGCATACGAAGTTATCCGCAATTGAAGTGTGCTCATGTAAATGCACAGTGATTTTTAACACTCCAGTCCCAAGTCAGATAGCATGTTCCATATAGTTGGCTGATGCTCAGTGTCCAATGGGCAGTGCCTGTTCCACTGAGAGTTGAGCCTTTGTTTTGGTCTTTGTGTTTCGTAGCTGCTTCTGAAAGGAAAGCTTGGCAGGACTCATGCTGTTCCATTACTCTCCCCATCCCTCTTTTCCTCCTTTCCCTCCATCACACCTGATTCCATTTGTCAAAATCCCCTATTGGCTCAATATCTTCACGCCCATTGAAGGCAACTGAAGACTATATCCCATAGCCCATATGCCATATCTGTTCCCCCCTCACCTAGCGTCTGTGACAGACTTGTTGGAAAGTGTTTTAATCGGGCACCAGGAGAGCTATTCCATAAGCAATCATTCCACTTCTGGGGAGGGAGTGGGCAGGAGGCACCAGCGTCACAGCTAACCTTTGCAAGAGTGTAGGCAGGGCCTGGGGAGCAAGTGACTCACCGGAGCCATAGAAAGAACTGGATCAACTGAACTCAGACAGACAGTAGTAGGCACTTGAGAGAGCACAGATCCTAGGCTAAGTTTAGAGGAATAATGTACATGTTTGTGCTTCTTAAATGTGGAGTTTACATGTCTATATTTTTGTCATCGTGAGAAAAGGTGTGTGTGTTGTGTCAACCTGCCATGCACCCTGACACCGTGGGATGATGAAGGTGTGAGTGGGTGCGTGTGTGGTAGGGAGGTGAGCAGGTTGATGAGGAGTGCTAATCACCATTAGCAGCGACAGACTGCTTCATTAGCCAGCCTGACCTCTGGGGCGTCTCTTTACCTCCTGGTTATTAAGCAAAGCCTGTGAAAGTGACTTTGGGGCGCGTTTGGGGAGGAAAGCAGAAGGGCGACACAGCAGTTTCCTAACTGAGAGAGAAAAAGTGAGAGACTGTCAAGTACAACACCTCGTCACCAACAACACTAACACGGCCTTGAGTTTATTCACTACTGTGGACGGAGTGCCTCAGCTCAGGCTCTGTGTTTAAGGTGATGGTAAGTTGATAACCACTGAAAGAAAACACCCACTGGTGATGTCATAAGCTGAGCTTCCCATCATCCCAGGCAACATTTGGGTGGTCAGAGGGGAGCCAACCTATCCCCATGACTAAACCCAGTCACACGCTTAATCTCACATACACAGATACACTAATATCACAGTGTATGTTTTTATACTACATCTAGGCTGTCGCATGCTGCACCATTGACAGCGAATCAGCCATTACAAGTGAACGGGCTGTCTGGTCTTTCCTGACTTGGGTTAGTTAGCTGTGCTGTCAAGCCCAGACTCAGCATTAGTCCTATTGAATGAATAATAGATTGTTAATAGACTCAGTGACCTGTTTGTGCCCTGGCCTAAAGGATAGAGGTATAAATAGCCCAGCGTTAGGTAGGGAGCAGCAGTGTGCTGCAGCACAGACACCTGAGACAGGCTGATAGATTAGTCAATAATGGCTATGAGGAGCTCTCCCTCCGTCTGCAGGTAAGGACCTCCAAAAAACCACATATTATCCACTGGCCGTGCCAACAAAACCACTCAAACATTGGACCTGATTAATCCTAGAACCTTCCCTGTCAATGACAAGTAACTCCTTCAAAGTTTTTGCTGTGGGGCTGTCAGATATTTGGTAATCGGTTCATTAATCTTGGCAGGCTGGTTGCCAAATAATGTATACACTGTAGCTGCAAATATCTAAAGAATAAGAAACATCATACATGATAGAAAGTGGTTGCATAATCAGTGCACTGTTATAACTCTTCACACTCCTCATCCTCGTCCATCTGACAGCCTGTGGTTTGGAGGCTGTGTGTGATGTAGGGACGAGGGTGGGTCAGTTTGACCTCTGAGCTGACCTTCCTCTGCAGGTTCAGGGGGTGTGTGGGGCTATGATGGGGCTGTGGTGGGGCTGCTGTGTGTGGTAGGGCTGGCAGTCAGAGGTCTCTCTCTGCCCAAGCCTCAGACAGCTGTCATCTCCCCCCTCCCTCTCCTCCCACCCCCTTCCTCACCTCTCTCAGCCACAGTGCCCCGGCTTTGGCATAGCCTGGTGGAAGTGTGTCATTAGCTGTCATGGCAGGCGCGTTGTCATGGCAACATTAGAAGTGACGGCAACTCCAGAAAGGAAAGGTCAACCTGTGAGTGGTTTAACAGACTGGTGCTATGAGGGGATTCACAACACAACACACCAGAGGGTCCAATGGCCTGCCAGTGAGGCTGTGATTTTTACACAGACGAGAGTCTGTCTGAACGACCTTAAAAATAGTCCTTCAAATTGGACTCACTGCCTTAACACCCACTCAGAAATGGTCTGTCTTGGTGGTGTGTGGCAGGCAGCATATGTGTTGCTGGTGGTTAGTTGGTCGTTCTCTTAACAGGCAGCTAGCCTTCATAGTTCTGTCTCTGTGTGAGGAAAATGTAAAAGGCCTCCTGCCAGGAGGCCGTTACTGCACGGCAACACAGAGAGACCTCCTCGTCTGATTGGCTTAATTCAATCAGGCATCCACTGAGGCAGCAGTTGTTCGCAGGGAAACTTGATTAACGGTGTCATGAAAGCTAAGACTGTTTCCTCTATTTATCCCCCCTTTTTCCCTTTGCTCAATAAATTATACGCAATGCCATTTCGTGGCAGCAGCACATTATCCTTTTAAACGTGACGTGTTGCAGAATGTTGGTCAGTGATTCCACTCCTCCCCTTCTCTAATCAAATCAAAATCAAATGTTATTTGTGCTCACTCAGCTGTGCCTCAAAAGTAATACAACAACAGATCTATTACCGGTGTGATCATATAGCCTATCTCAAATTTAAAAATGTCCCGATGTGGTGATAATGTACAGCGTACTGCACAAACCTCATTGCTACAGTACTGTTTTTCATTGGTTAATGTTGCATAGGCTTGCGCTTTCTAAGTCATGTTAAAAAAGAATCTGGGCGGTAGGTCTCAGCTTGCATTTTGAATCAGAAAGTGATCTTGACTCAGGAAAGGTTGGTGACCACTGTTCTAGAGTTTTCCCTGATAACGTTTCCCTTTAATGTGACAATTGAAATCTAATCAATACAATATGAGCCACTTTCAATGCAAAATACCGAAACAAAACTAACTATGCAAGATATTTTGTTGTAGGCAGAACTCATCAGAGTAGGATTCTATTGCATTGGCACGCACGACTCAACTCGTACTCTACACATACCAATACGGCATAAACAATCAGAGCTGCAGTAGGCCTATATGCAAATAGACCATTGCCATATATGGGTCTGTGTCATTTACTTTGAACTGGACTATGTTTACAGGATGAGCGGTCATGAGTAGCTGCCCTTGTTTTGATATCTAAGCGAGAGCTGCATGTAGCCACGTGTGCACATTTTCTTCATATCCTGTGCTCGTTAGTGAGTTATTAGCCCAGTTATAGGTCATTTGTAGTCAGCAATAGGGGAGTGATTGCTTCCTACAAGAGCACAAAACGTGTACATATCTAGAAATCTTTAAAAAGCAAGGCAGGTAAAGAGCTTTTTTTGTCTTAAAGGGGCAGTGTTGAATTTTTAGACAGGCTTGAATAAGCTAAGTAGCCAGTAGGCAGAGGGGAACATAATTTGTCTGATTGTCTATAATAATTGTATGGGAATAATAATGCTTTTTATTTTGTAAAGTGGTTTCTTGCATCAAACAACATAACATTTTCAGTCAGTGGATAAACAGGTTAATGTCAAGCCCTGCATGTTTTTTCTTCTTCAAAAGTCTCATGGAATGTAGGCCTAAATTAAACACCACACACTGGCTGCTACTGTAGGCTGAATGATTTTCTCCATTGTTTTTGATGGTTGGCCACTCTGGTAGGCCTACATTATGATCATATAGCCACAGTAGCCTACTTGGTAACTGTTAAAGCGGGTACAGCCTCAATGTAACTTAAAGCGGGTACAGCCTCAATGTTCACAGTAAACGCACGTAGTTAGTTGCACAGAATTTTCACAACGTTCAAGCTTGTGCTCAGCAGACCTGAAATTTGCTCAGTGCCGGAAAATATTTGAGGGAACGTTGGTCCTGTTGGTTCTAGATTTGGGTCATCGGTACCACTTTGTGTGCGGTTACAGAGAGAATAGTCTAGGACTTGGGTGGCTGGAGTTTTTGGCCATTTTTAGGGCCTTCCTCTGACACAGTCTGGTATAGAGGTCCTGGATGTCAGGGAGCTCGGCCCCAGTGATTTCCTGGACGTACGCACTACCTTCTGTAGCTCGTTGTGGTTGGATGCCAAGCAGTTGCCATACCAAGTGGTGATACAGCCTATCAAGATGCTCTCAATGGTGCAACTGTAGAACTTTTTGAGGATTTGAGAGTCCATGATGAATCTTTTCAGTATCCTGAGGGGGTAGACACGTAATTGTAATCTGTAAAAGTTTGCAAGCCCTGCCACATCTGACAAGCGTCAGAGCCGGTGTAGTAGGGTTTGATCTTGGTTCTGTATTGATTGATGCTTTGCCTGCCGAGTGCGTAGCATCCGGATTAGTGTCCCTCACCTTGAAAGCGGCAACTCTAGCCTTTAGCTCAGTGTGGATGGTTCCTGTAATACATGGCTTCTGGTTGGGATATGTACGTACGGTCACTGTAGGGACAATGTCATCAACGCACTTATTATTGAAGCCTGTGACTGATGTGGTAAACTTCTCAATACCATCGGATGAATACCGGAACATATTCCAGTCTTTGCTAACGAAACAGTCCTGTAGCTTAGCAGCCGCTTCATCAGACCACTTCTGTATTGAGCACATCACTGGTACTTCCTGTTTGAGTTTTTGCTTGTAAGCAGGAATCAGGAAGATAGGGTTATGGTCAGATTTGTCAAGTTGGGGGCTAGGGAGAGCTTGGTATGCATCTCTGCTTGTGAAGTGAAGGTGATCTAGAGTTTTTTCGCTGATAGTTACACAGGTGACATGCTGGTAGAAATGAGGTAAACAGATTTCAGTTTTCCTGCATTAAAGTCCCCATCCCCTAGGAGCGCCGCCTTTGGGTGAACATTTTCTTGTTTACTTATGGCCCTATACAGCTCGTTGAGTGGGGTCTTAGTGCCAGTATTGATTTGTGGTGGTAAATAGACAGCTACGAATAATATAAATGAAAACTCTGTTGGTGAATAGTGTGGTCTACAGCAGTGGTTCCCAAACTTTAAATAGTCCTGTACCCCTTTAAACATTCAACTTCCAACTGCGTACCCCCTCTAGCACCAGGATCAGCGCTCTCTCAAATTGAGTTTTTTCCATAATTGTAAGCCTGCCACACACAGACTATACGATGCATTTATTAAACATAAGAATGAATGTTAGTTTTTGTCACAACACGGCTTGTGGGAAGTGACAAAAATCTCTTATAGGACCAGGGCACAAATAATGATATAATAATAATCAATAACTTTGTTCTTTATTTAACCATCTTACATATAAAACCTTATTTGTTCATCGAAAATTGTGAATAACTCACCACAGGTTTAATGAGAAGGGTGTGCTTGAAAGGATGCTCATAACTCTGCAATGTTGGGTTGTATTGGAGAGAGTCTCAGTCTTAAATAATTTTCCACACACATTCTGTGCCTGTATTTAGTTTTCATGCTAGTGAGGGCCTAGAATCCACACATACTGTAGGTACGTGGTTGCAAAGGGCATCAATGTCTTAACAGCGCAATTTGCCAAGGCAGGATACTCTGAGTGCAGCCCAATCCAGAAATTTGGCAGTGGCTTCTGAATAAATTAAATTTTCTCAGAACCGCTTGTTGCAATTTCGATGAGGCTTTCTTGTTCAGATATCGGTAAGTAGACTGGAGGCAGGACATGAAAGTGATAACGAATCCAGATGTTTGTGTCATCCGTTTCGGGAAAGTACCTGCGTAATTGTCTGTAAGCTTGAGGTTATTTGCACACAAAATAATACAATGATGGAAAGACCTGTGTGTTGTCCTTGTTAATGCAGACAGAGAAGAGCTCCAACTTCTTAATCATAGCCTCAATTTTGTCCCACACATTGAATATAGTTGCGGAGAGTCCCTGTAATCATAGATTCAGATCATTCAGGCAAGAAAAAACATCACCCAGATTGGCCAGTCATGTGAGAAACGTGTCATCATGCAAGCGGTCAGACAAGTGACATTTATGTTCAGTAAAGAAAACTTTAAGCTCATCTCTCAATAAAAAAAACGTATCAATATTTTGCCCCTTGATAACCAGCGCACTTCTGTACATTGTAAAAGCGTTAGATGGTCGCTGCCCATATCATTGCATAGTGCAGAAAATACATAAGAGTTCAGGGGTCTTGCTTTAACAAAGTTAACCATTTTCACTGTAGTGTCCAAAACGTCTTTCAAGCTGTCAGTGTTACGCCCGTCGTTGGAATGAGACCAAAGCGCAGCGTGGAAAGTATACATCTTTCTTTATTTGAGATGAACACCCAAAAAACAACAAATGATAAACGAACGTAACGTTCTGCAGGCTACACAGTAACTGAACAAAAACAAGATCCCACAAACTCAGGTGGAAAACAGGCTGCCTAAGTATGATTGCCAATCAGAGACAACGATAGACAGATGCCTCTGATTGGGACCCATACCCGGCCAACAAAGAAATAGAAAACTAGAATGCCCACCCAAATCACACCCTGACCTAACCAAATAGAGAAAAAAACAGGCTCTCTAAGGTCAGGGCGTGACAGTCAGGCATTCCCTTGGTAGGAAGAGCCTCTTAGTGGATGCTACAGTGTAGCAACTGTTTGCACGCGCGTTACCACTCCACTATGTCTCCCTGTCATGGCTTTTGCGCCATCAGTACAGATACCAGATACCAACACATCTTGACCACCAAAGTCCATTTGATGTCACAAAGCTGTCCAGTACTTAAACAATATCCTCTCCTGTTGTCTTTGTTTCCAGTTGTTTGCAGAAGAGGATGTCTTCCTAAATTGACCCCCCATAATTGTTTCAAAACATGTCACTAATGCGTCATGAAACAGTGTTGTTTGATGAAGACATTGTCTGTATATTTTTTTTGGCCTTTTCCCCCAGCATTGTCCCAGCTATACAGCAGGAAAAATGTATGGGGCTTGCCTGCCCTAGCCACTCGGTAGCTTACCATATAAGACGCTTCTAGCCCCTTCTTATTAATGGTATCTGTTGCTTTTATACATGACTTACTACTCAAAAGTCGTCTTAATTCTCGCAAAAAAAAAACGTTTCATCGAGTTGTGAGATAGTACTTTTGCACATATAAAACACTGTGGCTGAGGAAAGGCACTAGTCCCAATATAAGTGAAACCCAAATCAATGTAGTTCAAATCAAATCAAATCAAATCAAATTTATTTATATAGCCCTTCGTACATCAGCTGATATCTCAAAGTGCTGTACAGAAACCCAGCCTAAAACCCCAAACAGCAAGCAATGCAGGTGGAGAAGCACGGTGGCTAGGAAAAACTCCCTAGAAAGGCCAATACCTAGGAAGAAACCTAGAGAGGAACCAGGCTATGTGGGGTGGCCAGTCCTCTTCTGGCTGTGCCGGGTGGAGATTATAACAGAACATGGTCAAGATGTTCAATGTTCATAAATGACCAGCATGGTCGAATAATAATAAGGCAGAACAGTTGAAACTAGAGCAGCAGCACAGTCAGGTGGAAGTTGAAACTGGAGCAGCAGCATGGCCAGGTAGACTGGGGACAGCAAGGAGTCATCATGTCAGGTAGTCCTGGGGCATGGTCCTAGGGCTCAGGTCAGTTGAAACTGGAACAGCAGCATGGCCAGGTGGACTGGGGACAGCAAGGAGTCATCATGTCAGGTAGTCCTGGGGCATGGTCCTAGGGCTCAGGTCCTCCGAGAGAGAGAAAGAAAGAGAGAAGGAGAGAATTAGAGAACGCACACTTAGATTCACACAGGACACCGAATAGGACAGGAGAAGTACTCCAGATATAACAAACTGACCCCAGCCCCCCGACACATAAACTACTGCAGCATAAATACTGGAGGCTAGTTCTCATCATATTTGCGCCTCTTCGATGGTCCAATGTCCCTGTCTATTGTTAGGTGCTGTCCCGGGTTAAGGGGCAGTAGCTCTTCGGCTGCATCAGATTCACAACTGTCAGTGTCCATGCTAGCTGGACTAACAACAAATGTAGAATTACTGATGCTAGCATTGGATGTGCTCGTGGAAGCAGAACAACTTGTGTCGTCGACAGGTGCAGGTGTAGTAGTGCTGGTCGTAGCAGTACTACCAGTAGAGCTGATGTGTCTCTATGGACGCAGCCTTACTTTTTTTTAACCATTTATCAATTTTCAAGCTAATTTTATTTATTTTTTATTTAATTTTACCTTTATTTAACCAGGCAAGTCAGTTAAGAACAAACTCTTATTTTCAATGACGGCCTAGGAACAGTGGGTTAACTGCCTGTTCAGGGGCAGAACGACAGATTTGTACCTTGTCAGCTCGGGGGTTTGAACTCGCAGCCTTCCGGTTACTAGTCCAACGCTCTAACCACTAGGCTACCCTGCCGTAGCAGCTACGTTTGGCTACATACGGACTGTTAGTGGAATTCCCGCTAGAGAGTAATGGTTAATGTGATTGGATGTTAATTATTTGACTAGCTTACCTGTATTTGACATTGTGTTGTTATTTCGCTGAACACGAGATGGTAAAATGTTATTTTTAGCAGTGAAACGAGGCTACTTAGGTGAGAAAAAAACCCGCACGCCGTAACCCGCACGCCGCACTCTATAGCGCTGTCTCCTTCTTCAAGTTTTGGGGATTTGGGCCTGGTCCGGGATAATCAATATGTCTTTTGCCTCCGACTCATTGTCCAAATCGAGGTTTGTGATAGCTCTTCTGATGTCCAGAAGCTATTTTTGGTAATAGGAAATGATGACGGAAACATTATGTACAAAAAAAGTTTACATCAGCGCCAAAAAATACACAGAATAGCATAGTTGGTCAGAAGCCCGTAAAATGGCCGCTGTTCCTTTCAGCGCCATTCATACTCTCCCTGTCTCTTTGTCATTGCTGTGTCTTTCTCAGCTCCCAGACTGTGGGTTTAAAAATGAGGAGGTTCAACCTTAGCCTCAGACATCTTATGTGCTCAGGGGTAGTAAAACCCTGTGAAGCCACTGTTGAGTAGCATTCATTCTTTATGCTAGGCTTAAAATAGAGACCCAGCCATTACAATTACACTCACTGCCTGGCCGGAAAGCTGTCATTTAGGAGATATGATCAAACAGGACTCTCGCTCCAGCGCTCCAGCGCTCCACTGCCTGGTGTTTGTCGTGCCATTTGAGTCTGGATTGGTTTAAGTCCATTGTGTTGAAATGATACTAGACTGGATAGGTAGAGATGGCTTGAACAGAGACATGAGGAAATAAACTTCTCAATGCAACTGTGCTAACTGTCCTTGTGACCTTTCATTTACTCTGCAGTGAAAGACAATGAGGGCCAGAGGCACGTCAATTGAAAACATTTCCCGTTTTTAAGACTGTTAAGAATTCCTGTGTGGTATATCTTTAGTCGCGTCTTTGTTGCGAGGCGCGCTGTGTGAAAATTCCTCTCATCTCCAAAGCCGCCATTAGGAATTCATGGCAAGGACTCCATATGCAAGCTTGGAAGTGCTTTGATTAAAATGCTAACGAGCACTCGATGGCTCAGGATATCACATTTCCTTTAGTATTAATGCTCTCCTGTTACATTCACTCACAGCTAATAAGTCAGAATCAATCTACCTGCTGTATGCATTGTGGCTTTGTGAGAGCTTAACTGGGCCCATGAGAGATGGAATCATTTTACTTTTGAAACAGAGAGATTGTATGTGTATGTTTGTGTGGGTGTGTGCGTCTTCATGCTTTTGTGTGTGTGTGTGTGTGTGTGTGTGTGTGTGTGTGTGTGTGTGTGTGTGTGTGTGTGTGTGTGTGTGTGTGTGTGTGTGTGTGTGTGTGTGTGTGTGTGTGTGTGTGCGTGTGTGCGTGTGTCCGCGCCAAAGACGGAGATAAAAAGATATGAGGCGCTACTCTTCTAACCAAACAGTGTGCTGCATCTACTTTGTCTTCTGATGAGGCTTGAAAGAGGGGCTCAGTAGCTTCCTGCTAATATCACAGGAGAAGATGACATCACAAACTAGTCTCTCAAATCACTTGACTTGTACGCTTTCTCTTCTGTTCTCGTTTTGCACCAATCCATTCCATGGAAGGCAGCAGCGCGTGATGACTCAGTTTAAAAGCAGCACTCCGACACTCCCAATTGTGCACATGCAAGCATACACACACACACACACAATTTCCCCAACATAAAAAACATCAAAGGCTGCTCCAGTATGTCACTGTAGCGCAGGGCAATGACACTGAGGTCTGTTCCCTGTGAAGCGTGTCACACTACTTAACTGTAATGTCTCTTCTGTGGCATGGTGGGTTTATATGTCTATTTCTATGGCCTCTCACAGGGAAATATACACCTCTATGGGAAAATGACTCACCAAATCATTCAGCCACTCATAGAGCTCTCAGTGCAGCAGAATGATTGGTTCTCTAGATGAAACCATACAGACAAGGACAATCATTTAAGTTGCATCAAGGTACAACATGTGGTCTATCACAGTGATACCATAGTATTGGTGTTATTATTCCCACAATCAAATATTTAGAGTTAGAGTTCGCTGTTACTCACGTTTCTCAGCTATCAAACATACTAATCAAAAGAAAAACAACACTTATGTAAAATATGTATGGGTAATTTAAAATGTGCAAAATGTAAGAGGCACACTATCATTCAGTTATGGCATGCAGTTATCTGGTCTGCTATCTCAACTATTGCTTGTGTTAATATTGCTGACGCTAAAGACATTCATGGCCACATTATGTGCTGCACTGATGGAGACGTGAGAGGAATATCCACAGTATCTCTCTCTCCCCCTGGGATATAATCCCATGGACCGTGGGGGGCTCTCCTCTCCTTCTGTGGGCTTGTTACATGGTTCTGTCTCATCCCTCACCCTGGTGGGTCTCCATAATGGACATTACAGATCAACCTGCTCTGGACACGGACTGACCCCTAAGACATTATACTCCAGGCTGTGTCCTGTGTAACATGATGATGATGATGAACAGCCAAAATCAAATCATATATATATATATATTTTTTTTTAACATTTAAACAAGTACAAGTCTCTTGTCAACAGACAACACTTCTCGTAGAAAAAGTTGTTGTTATTAATGACATCGTCATCCCTGTGTCTTCCAGCGTGGGTTTTAAATGGTTCAGAGGCTGTCCCAAGGTTGATACATGAAACCCCATAACACAGTAGTCTGCTCTGGTAATAATGGGGACAGTGAACTCCATAGGCAATCCCACATATGCCTGAGGGCCCTGGCCCTTAGTTGAGGTCCTGTGACTGGTGAAGCTCTGCTTACATCATCAGAGCCTGTGCTGAGTTGGGCTGCATTTGTCGGTGTAGAAAGTCAGCTGGAAATGACTGTGTATGCTGAGCAAAGTTTGTTTACTGGGAAGCCTTCAGAGAGCCCTTCAGACAGTTTGTTCTCAGCAGAAGTAGTGTGTGTGTGCGTGTGTGTGTGTGTGTGTGTGTGTGTGTGTGTGTGTGTGTGTGTGTGTGTGTGTGTGTGTGTGTGTGTGTGTGTGTGTGTGTGTGTGTGTGTGTGTGTGTGTGTGTGTGTGTGTGTGCGTGCGTGCGTGCGTGCGTAAGAAGTAGTCTGCAGGATGTTGCTCCTTTGATTCACAGGAAGGGTTTGAGACAGTTTGACTGGACTGGGCCAGAGAGAATGTGGGAGAGGAGACCTCCTCGGTATGACTAACACAACTGGCTGCCCTCCTCTCCTCTCCTAATGTTCACTATGTTTTTTTGTATTAGCGATAGAAGTTAGAGTTAAAAGTGTATAACAATAGCAGCAGTCTGTTTCTCTGCTGGGAGGCTCCTTTCCTCACTGTTATATTCTGATTATGATGGAAAGGTTTTTCAACTGACAGTGCTGTTGAACATTTAAAAACTGTCTGTCTGCCACTCAGGAAGATGCAGAGTAGGATAGCCACTTGCTGGCTGATAGGATTTGTTGTCCTCATTTGAACTAGTGTGCAGTTATAGAATATCTGCCTCACTCAAACTTTCAAAGTCTAAGATCTGTAGCATTGTGTAAGAAAACACGGCCCAACACCATTGAAAGACCACAGGGACTGTGGAAATTAGGTTTGTAGGGTCCAGTACATGTTTCTAAGTCACACCTGGCTGGATGGAGACAGAAGGAGTTTACAGTATGCCCCTAGGGCCACTCCAAACCCCATGGCAATCTACACAGTATTCTCCATAAGTACAGAACAGCCTTGTGTGTTATGTTCTGTATTGTACTAGCTGAATGAGGCCTAATAAATGGGAGATATAGGGGAAACTGTGCCAGTTCTCACAAAAAAAAGAGGCTATTGTTTCTGAGAACTTGTTGGTTTTGGGTTAGAAAAATTTGAGGATTCAAAATCGATTTGAGTAAGGAAGGAGAGAAGCCTTTTCTCTGCTTGTGTTCAAGGTCTTTGCTCTGCTCCCATTTAGTGAGTCTAGTCAAGGCATTCTAACAATACCTACAAATTAATTGTGAAGATGAATACAAAAATAGTGTGGGTGTGGTTGGGAGAGCCTGTGAAAGGAGTGAACTGAGTTAGAAGGTGGGGGAGGGTGGGTGGGGTTAGTGTGCTTTGGCAGAGTGCCTGTGAAAGGAGTGAACTGAGTTAGAAGGTGGGGAGGGTGGGTGGGGTTAGTGTGCTTTGGCAGAGTGCCTGTGAAAGGAGTGAACTGAGTTAGAAGGTGGGGGAGGGTGGGGGGGTTAGTGTGCTTTGGCAGAGAGCCTGTGAAAGGAGTGAACTGAGTTAGAAGGTGGGGGAGGGTGGGGGGGTTAGTGTGCTTTGGCAGAGAGCCTGTGAAAGGAGTGAACTGAGTTAGAAGGTGGGGGAGGGTGGGTGGGGTTAGTGTGCTTTGGCAGAGTGCCTGTGAAAGGAGTGAACTGAGTTAGAAGGTGGGGGAGGGTGGGTGGGGTTAGTGTGCTTTGGCAGAGTGCCTGTGAAAGGAGTGAACTGAGTTAGAAGGTGGGGGAGGGTGGGTGGGGTTAGTGTGCTTTGGCAGAGTGCCTGTGAAAGGAGTGAACTGAGTTAGAAGGTGGGGGAGGGTGGGTGGGGTTAGTGTGCTTTGGCAGAGTGCCTGTGAAAGGAGTGAACTGAGTTAGAAGGTGGGGGAGGGTGGGTGGGGTTAGTGTGCTTTGGCAGAGTGCCTGTGAAAGGAGTGAACTGAGTTAGAAGGTGGGGAGGGTGGGTGGGGTTAGTGTGCTTTGGCAGAGTGCCTGTGAAAGGAGTGAACTGAGTTAGAAGGTGGGGGAGGGTGGGGGGGTTAGTGTGCTTTGGCAGAGAGCCTGTGAAAGGAGTGAACTGAGTTAGAAGGTGGGGGAGGGTGGGGGGGTTAGTGTGCTTTGGCAGAGAGCCTGTGAAAGGAGTGAACTGAGTTAGAAGGTGGGGGAGGGTGGGTGGGGTTAGTGTGCTTTGGCAGAGTGCCTGTGAAAGGAGTGAACTGAGTTAGAAGGTGGGGGAGGGTGGGTGGGGTTAGTGTGCTTTGGCAGAGTGCCTGTGAAAGGAGTGAACTGAGTTAGAAGGTGGGGGAGGGTGGGTGGGGTTAGTGTGCTTTGGCAGAGTGCCTGTGAAAGGAGTGAACTGAGTTAGAAGGTGGGGGAGGGTGGGTGGGGTTAGTGTGCTTTGGCAGAGTGCCTGTGAAAGGAGTGAACTGAGTTAGAAGGTGGGGGAGGGTGGGTGGGGTTAGTGTGCTTTGGCAGAGTGCCTGTGAAAGGAGTGAACTGAGTTAGAAGGTGGGGGAGGGTGGGTGGGGTTAGTGTGCTTTGGCAGAGTGCCTGTAAAAACTGTTCAAAGTTTTTTTTAAAATGTTATTAAGAATGCAAGGACAACTGGGAAAATACTCTTTCATTCTTGGAGTGGCTAATTAAAATTCTGTGATAGCTCTCTTTGTATCTTCGAATCCTTTGTGTCCAGCTGCATTACTTTTAGTCACACATCTCAACTTGGCTGGCCTCCTCATCACACTGGAACTATTCAATACCCAGTGAACTCTCACACTGTCCCATCTACCTCTTCTCTCTTTCTCTAGCTCACCGCCTATCTCTCCATTGGTTTTGACTGTGTGACTGTCTGTCTCTCTGTGTGTCTGTCTACATGCCTCTCACTCGTTTGTTTTTCCTGGCGCCGCTTGATTACTGAAACAATTAATAGTTAGTAAATTAGTAAATTAATAGTTTGTATTCACATTTGGTGTTCTTGTCTGTGCTGTTCATTTCTGTTTTCATTAAAGCCCCTCCTCTCTCTCTGTTTGGTTGCCTCCCAAGACACCACAGGGGTCTTTGTCAGATAAAACGTGATTGATTGAAATCCTGCTCTCACCATGGCCCATCCACTCACAAAGCCTGTAATTAAAGTAGATAGCAAACTCTACCCCCTACATACCTCTGATGTATAGTGACCCTGTCAAAAATAATCAACTGCTCTTTCTCCGAAAAGTCAATAAAGCAGACAAACATTTTTCTCTTGTTTGTGTGGTGAAAATGTTTCTTCCCTCTCTATATCAGCCATCATTCCCATGGCACCCATCGGACCCTAGCCTGTTTTTCCCCTCTCTATATCAATTCAATTCAAGGGGCTTTATTGGCATGGGAAACTTATGTTAACATACCAAAGCAAGTGAAGTAGATAATATACAAAAGTGAAATAAACAATAAAAATGAACAGTAAACATTACACTCACAGAAGTTCCAAAAGAATAAAGACATTACAAATATCATATTATGTATATACAGTGCCTTGCGAAAGTATTCGGCCCCCTTGAACTTTGCGACCTTTTGCCACATTTCAGGCTTCAAACATAAAGATATAAAACTGTATTTTTTTATGAAGAATCAACAACAAGTGGGACACAATCATGAAGTGGAACGACATTTATTGGATATTTCAAACTTTTTTAACAAATCAAAAACAGAAAAATTGGGCGTGCAAAATTATTCAGCCCCTTTACTTTCAGTGCAGCAAACTCTCTCCAGAAGTTCAGTGAGGATCTCTGAATGATCCAATGTTGACCTAAATGACTAATGATGATAAATACAATCCACCTGTGTGTAATCAAGTCTCCGTATAAATGCACCTGCACTGTGATAGTCTCAGAGGTCCGTTAAAAGCGCAGAGAGCATCATGAAGAACAAGGAACACACCGGGCAGGTCCAAGATACTGTTGTGAAGAAGTTTAAAGCCGGATTTGGATACAAAAAGATTTCCCAAGCTTTAAACATCCCAAGGAGCACTGTGCAAGCGATAATATTGAAATGGAAGGAGTATCAGTTTTATATCTTTATGTTTGAAGCCTGAAATGTGGCAAAAGGTTGCAAAGTTCAAGGGGGCTTATATACTTTCGCAAGGCACTGTATACAGTGTTGTAACGATGTACAAATGGTTAAAGTACAAAGGGGAAAATAAATAAGCATAAATATGGCTTGTATTTACAATGGTGTTTGTTCTTGACTGGTTGACCTTTTCTTGTGGCAACAGGTCACAAATCTTGCTGCGGCGATGGCACACTGTGGTATTTCACCCAGTAGATATGGGAGTGTCGTGTCTTTGGCTATGCCGGATTAAGTGATATGACATGCTATTCTATAAAATAATTTATCCGTAATTATATTATGATATATAATAATATTACCTGATTGAGCTAATCATGTAAATGTAATTAACTAGAGAGTCGGCCCCACGAAAAAATATTTATAGAGCTGTTATCTTCCGAATAAACTCTTAAAGACCTAGTAATATTTTACATCAATAGCAGTCAATATTAATCGTCATCTTTAATTCAGTCTCATCTGAAAGTTGTAAATTCTTGGTTATCTGCATGAACCCTGGCTAACAAGTTGAATCAGCAATACAAAATTGGGTTTAATTATTTATTTACTAAATACCTAACTAATCACACAGAATTACACATACACATATTTAAATCATAACTTGATTACAAATGACATCATAAAGGAAAACGTCCCTAGTGGGCGGAACAGATGTGACAGCTGGTTACACAAAAGAAAAGGGGCTGGGTTTGAGTGAAAGAGCGGAAAGACTGAGGAAATTCAGTATCTTATGCATTCTAAATGACCGCCCATTTGGAAAAGGAAAATGCAATAAATATTTACTATGAGCTGCGCTTCGATAGGTTGGTGGTAGATGGAAGGCCGTGTTTCCCAACCGAGTCCTTTGTCCTTGAAGAATGTCTCTGCTGGTAAATTGAATACGTTGTAGTAACGTCGTTGTGTGGTAGACGGGATACTCTGTCTGTTCCTTTCTAACCATTATTTGCAGTGGCTGTTGCTAACTCAACGGCTAGGAGGTATCACTTCTGTAGTGAATAAGAGTTCAAAGTTCATACCATTCGCAACCAAACTCATGCTGATGTTGGCTTCATTCTGTCGTTATTATCTGAACCATTCTGACATCGGACCGTCGTCCCCGGAACAGGAGGTTATATTGTCGTCAAGAGCTTATATAGGAAGGGAGAGGAGGGTGTGTTTGAAATGTTTTATAGCCCATGTCCCTTCACAGGGGCGGGCCACTGATTGAGCAGAGCCCTATCTTATGAAAACACAAGTCTCACATTTTAGAAGTTAAAATCACATTTCATCCCATCACAAATAATTTCATATTCAAACATTTAAATTGAACAACAATTCTATGTGAATCTGATAACTCTGATGTGTAGACTTTCCACTGTAGAGTTTGTCATCTTATCATTGATGAGAATGTCTCAGATGACAACGAACTGACATCATATTCATTAAGTACCACCGCATATGTTATTGGTCGGATTACCAGAATATAGTTCATTTCCCCCCACCTTCTGATGTTCCCAGAATCTCTATGTTAACCAAGGGTATTGGAAATGTAACATCAGTAGGGTAGAGAGAGGAAAAAGAGGGGAAGATGTATTTATGACTGTCATAAACCTACCCCCAGGCCAACCTCATGACAGTAGTTTATCAAAATCAGGTTTGTTTTCAAACATTTTTGTGGATCTGTGTAATCTGAGGGAAGCAAGGGTCTCTAATACGGTCATACACTGGGCAGGAGGTTAGGAAGTGCAGCTCAGTTTACACCTAATTTTGTGGGCATTGTGCACATAGTCTGTCTTCTCTTAAGAGCCAGATCTGCCTACGCCGGCCTTTCTCAATAGCAAGGCTATGCTCACTGAGTCTGTACATAGCCAAAGCTTTCCTTCAGTTTGGGTCAGTCACAGTGGTCAGGTATTGTGCCAATGTGTACTCTCTGTTTAGGGCCAAATAGCATTCTAGTTTGCTCTGTTTTTTTGTTACTTCTTACCAATGTGTCAAGTAATTATCTATTTGTTTTCTCATGATTTGGTTGGGTCTAATTGTGTTGCTGTCCTGGGGCTCTGTGGGGTGTGTTTGCGTTTGTGAACAGAGCCCCAGGACCAGCTTGCGCTTAGGGGACTCTTCTCCAGGTTCATCTCTCTGTAGGTGATGGCTTTGTTATGGAAGGTTTGGGAATCGCTTCCTTTTAGGTGGTTGTAGAATTTAATGGCTCTTTTCTGGATTTTGATCATTCTGCTCTGCATGCATTATTTGGTGTTCAACGTTGTACACGGATGATATTTCTGCATGCAGAGTCTCAATTTGGGGTGGCAGGTAGCCTAGTGGTTAGAGTGTTGGGTCAATAACCGAAAGGTGCTCAGATTGAATCCCCACGCTGACATGGTAAAAATCTGTTGTTCTGCTCCTGAACAAGGCAGTTAACCCACTGTTCTTAGGCCCTCATTGTAAATAAGAATTTGTTCTTAACTGACTTGCCTAGTTAAATAAAGGTAAAAAAATATATATAATAATAATAATTTTGGTGTTTGTCCCATTTAGTGAATTCTTGGTTGGTGAGCGGACCCCAGACTTCACAACGATGAATGGCAATGGGTTCTATAACTGCTTCAAGTATTTGTAGCTAGATCCTAATTGGTATGTCAAATTTGATGTTCCTTTTGATGGCATAGACAGGTCTTCTTGCCTTGTCTCTCAGATCGTTCACAGCTTTGTGGAAGTTACCTGTGTCTCTGATGTTTAGGACAAGGTATGTATAGTTTTTTGTGTGCTCTATGGCAATTGTGTCTAGATAGAAGTTGTATTTGCGGTCCTGGTGACTGAATCATTTTTGGACCACCATTATTTTGATCTTACTGAGATTTACTGTCAGGGCCAAAGTCTGGCAGAATCTGGGCAGAAGCACCAGGTCATCAGCAAAGCGATTCCCAAACCTTCCCAAACCTAGACATTTGACTTCAGATTCTAGTAGGGTGAGTCCGGGTGCTGCAGATTGTTCTAGTGCACGCACCAATTCATTGATATATTTGTTGAAGAGGGTGGGGCTTAAGCTGCATCCCTGTCTCACCCCATGGCACTGTGGGAAGAAACATGTGTGTTTTTTGCCCATTTTAATCGCACACTTGTTGTTTGTGTACATGGATTTTATCTTGTCTTGTGTTTCCCCCCCCAACACCACTTTCCATCCATTTGTATAGCAGATCCTCATGACATGAGTTGAATACTTTTTTTGAAATCAACAAAGCATGAAACACATGTTTACATTGCCAAAGCAAATGGAATAGCCAATAAACAAAAGGGAACTAAACAAGGGAAACATTAGTAAACATTACACTCACAAAAGTTTTAAAAGAATATAGACAGGGTAGCCTAGTGGTTAGAGTGGCGGACTAGCAACCGGAAGGTTGCAAGTTCAAACCCCCGAGCTGACAAGGTCCAAATCTGTTGTTCTGCCCCTGAACAGGCAGTTAACCCACTGTTCCTAGGCCATCATTGAAAATAAGAATTTGTTCTTAACTGACTTGCCTAGTTAAATAAAGGTAAAATTTAAAAATGTTATATTATTGGCTATGTACGGTGTTGTAACAATGTGCAAGTAGGTGAAGTATGAAAGGGAAAATAAATAAATAAACAGATAAATATAAATAACGGGCCACAAATCTTTCTCCTGTGACTGCAATAATGAAACCATCAACCCCACACTCCAAAGTGTGTTGCCGAGTGCTTAACTGATAATGAAAAAACAGATGTTATATAGGCCTTAAAAAATGCTTAGTCAGTCATTTCTAACCTTCCCATAAACCCCCTTGGTTCATGTCCTGGTTATCTGCACGGGATGTTGTTTTACTTCCAACCCGGCTTAGTTTCCCAGATGCCAGGAAGATGAGACCATGAGGCATTGTACTAAACTCCAGGCTATCTCTATCTCGGTCACACCCACCACATCTTATCTATAGAATGCCAGCTGTAGGTTTTTGCCTAGCCATCACTTAAACAGTTGCCAGCCCAAGCTTCAAAAGACTCCTCTCAGTTAACTCAGAAAGGGAGAGAGTCCTAAGAACCTTACTCTATTTCATAAAACAACCATTTGGTGCATAAATATAACATAATCTTGTAATCCTGCTACCACATGGGGATGTGGACATACTTGGTATACATATCCAGAAAAGAAAGAAAATATCTCACTCCAATACATTGTAATAGAAATTTAGAATAACTAGATAAGATCTTGCCACCATGGAAAGGAAAATACCTGTCTATTTGTGAAAAGAATCACCCTGATTAACCTTTTGCGTGTAGGAGGCAGTATTTTCGTTTTTGGCTAAAACACGTACCCATTTGAAACGGCCTATTTCTCAGCCCCAGAAACTAGAATATGCATATAAATGTCAGATTAGGATAGAAAACACTCTAAAGTTTCCAAAACTGTAAAAATATTGTCTGTGAGTATAACAGAACTGATATTGCAGGCGAAAACCTGAGGAAAATCCAATCAGGAAGTGCCTCTTATTTTGAAACCTCTCTGTTCCTATGCATGCCTATCCTCCATTTAAAGGGATATCATCCAGATTCCTTTTTCTATGGCTTCCCTAAGGTGTCAACAGTCTTTAGGCATAGTTTCAGGCATTTATTTTGGAAAATTAGCGTGAAAGATCACATTGCGTAAGTGGATAGGTGGGGGCTCTTAGGTGAGTTTTGCGCTACAGAGTAAAGCGGCCATTGTTTCTCCTGGTGTTATTGAAAAACCTACATACCCGGTTGATATATTATTGAATATATATTTTAAAAACAACCTGAGGATTGATTATAAAAAAACGTTTGACATGTTTCTGTGGACATTATGGATATTCTTTGGAATATACGTCTGCGTTGTCGTGACCGCTCTTTCCTGTGGATTTCTGAACATAAAGCGACAAACAAACGGAGGTATTTTGGGTATAAAAATAATATTTTTATTTAAATTTTACCCCCTTTTCTTCCCAATTTCGTGGTATCCAATTGTTAGTAGCTACTATCTTGTCTCATCGCTACAACTCCCATACGGGCTCGGGAGAGACGAAGGTTGAAAGTCATGTGTCCTCCGATACACAACCCAACCAAGCCACACTGCTTCTTAACACAGCGCGCATCCAACCCAGAAGCAGAAGAATTGCACCAATGTGTCGGAGGAAACACCGTGCAACCTTGGTTAGTGTGCACTGCGCCCGGCCCGCCACAGGAGTCGCTGGTGCGCGATGAGACAAGGATATCCCTACCGGCCAAGCACTCCCTAACCCAGACAACGCTAGGTCAAATGTGCTTCGCCCCACGGACCTTCCCGGTTGCGGCCAGTTACGACAGAGCCTGGGCGCGTACCCAGAGTCTCTGGTGGCACAGCTGGCGCCCTTAACCACTGCGCCCACCGGGAGGCCCTATAAAAAATTATCTTTATGGAACAAAAGGAACATTTGTTGTGTAACTGGGAGTCTCGTGAGTGAAAACATCCAAAGATCATCAAAAGTAAACGATTAATTTGATTGCCTTTCTGATTTTACACAACTTACAAACTTACACAAACGCTTGGATTGCTTTCGCTGTAAAGCATCATTTCAAAATCTGAGACAACAGGTGGATTAACAAAAGGCTCAACTGTGTTTTGCAATATTGCACTTGTGATTTCATGAATATGAATATTTTTTAGAAATATTATTTGACTGTGGCGCTATGCTATTCAGCGGTTGCTGACAAAAATGATCCCGCTAACGGGATGGGTAGCGTCAAGAAGTTGACTCTTTAGCCATATCCCAGTTTACCTATTTGCTTATGGTCTTGTCTACACCTAGCAATCTGTTTTTTAAATTTTATGAAAGAAAAAAACATCAATTTTATTAATGTCAAGCCAGACAAAATTAAAAGGGCCTATTTATATAACTAATATGAATATGAAGGGCATAAATGATTTTTATTTGAACCTTTATTTAACTAGGCAAGTCAGTTAAGAACAAATTCTTATTTTCAACTACGGCCTTGGAACAGTGGGTTAACTGCCTGTTCAGGGGCAGAACGACAGATTTGTACTTTGTCAGCTTGGGGATTTGAACTTGCAACCTTACGGCTACAGCTCTAACGCTCTAACCACTAGGCTACCTTGTCGCCCCATATTAAAGAATTAGACCTCTCACTAAAGGCGTCAGTCATCCAAAAGTTATATACTTAAATCCAAACTGGTTCTCTAGCAAATGAGTAAGAATGTCCTTTTCCCCTTTATTCAGATTACAACCTGTCATTTATGGTTATATGAAAATGAAATCATCTCCAAAATATCACTATTTTTAAAACAAGCCATAGAAAGTTGTTTGCAATTTCAGTTTAATCCACCAGAAAAGACAGAACAAATAATACAATAAATATTCTGGTTAAACTCAAATATACTAATTGATTAAAAAAGGTATAATCTTTGTAAATTATATCATAAATAGGACTGGTGGAGTTATGTCACACATGCAGCTAACAAAAAATTATGGAAATGTCTGCTCAACCCAAAATTACAACCAACTAATTGCAGCATTACTGCAAAAATGGAAGAAGCCAGTGGAAGGGGGAAAAAGTAAGGAACTTGTCTGTCGGCCCTGCATTAAAGACCAATATTGGTTAAAGAAATCTGTGATAAATAAAAAAGTATACCAGTTTAATTTAAGGCCCAAAAAATGGATTGCAAAATAGTTGGGAAGAGTTTTTCGATGTACCGATTCCATGGCACATGGTTTATGAACTGATACGCAACACGACACCGGATGCAAAACTTTTTTTTTCCTAGCCACCGTGCCTCTACATCTGCATTGCTTGCTGTTTGGGGTTTTAGGCTGGGTTTCTGTATAGCACTTTGTGTTATTGGCTGATGTAAAAAGGCTTTTATAAATACATTTGATTTATTGATTGACTACAGTCTCTGGTTCGAATCCAGGCTGAATCACATCTGGCCGTGATTGGGAGTCCCATAGGGCGGCGCACAATTGTTCCAGCGTCGTACAGGTTTGGCCAGGCTAGGCCGTCATTGTAAATAAGAATTTGATCTTAACTGACTTGCCTAGTTAAATAAAGGTTACATTTTAAAATTAAAATACATAAAAAAAAGAGAAAGGTTCAGAAATGTTGTGAAACATCACAGCACAATCCAATATGGATGGTGTTAAGAGATAGATGAGAGGGGTTGAATGGAGCTGAGGGGTTGAATGGAGCTGAAGGGTGGGACTACAAGATAACTAATGTAAAATATACTCTTTCTGTAAAATGTATATCCAGTAGGTTCAGAACTTATATATATGGCAAATAGAAATCAAACTGGATGGACAACATAAATAGATGGGCGAGGTTGAGGGTAGAGGAAGGACAGCACTAAAAACAAACAAAATACAACTATTGTAAAATAGATGGTGTGCCTCTGCCAGAAGACTGAAACGTATCCGCAAGTGTATCTTCCAGCAAGAGAATAACCCCAAGCACTAATCAAAATCCACAAAGAAATGGTTCATTCTGTCTCCGGACTTGAACCCCATTGTGGTTTGAGTTGAAGAGGGCTGTCCATATGCTCAGACGAAGGATATCAAAGATCTTAAAATAATCTGTATTTTTTTGTTGCACACAATATACACTAAGTGTACAAAACATTAGGAACACCTGCTCTTTCCATGACATAGACTGAGCAGGTGAATCCAGGTGAAAGCTATGATCCCTTATTGATGTCACTTGTAAAATCCACTTCAATCAGTGTAGATGAAGAGGAGTAGACAGGATAAAGAAGGATGTTTAAGCCTTGAGACACTTGAGACATGGATTGTGTGTGTGACATTCAGAGGGTGAATGGGCAAGACAAAAGCTTTAAGTGCCTTTGAACAGGGTATGGTAGTAGGTGCCAGGCGCACCGGTATGAGTGTGTCAAGAACTGCAACGCTGCTGGGTTTTTCATGCTCAACAGTTTCCCATGTGTATCAAGAATGGTCCACCACCCAAAGCCAACTTGACACAACCGTGGGAAACATTGTAGTCAACATTGCCAGCATCCCTGTGGAACGCTTTCGACACCTTGTAGAGTCCATGTCTCTACGAATTGAGGCTGTTCTGAGGGCAATACCAGGAAGGTGTTCTTAATGATGTGTACACTCAGTATAGTTCAGTATTTGTATTCTTTTTTTACCATCTTTATCAAGGGTGCCAATAATTATGAACCTCACAGTATGTCCTACATCAACTCAGCCTTACTTCTGTTAGATAGAGCATTCATCATATTGATAGAGGATTTGGTACATAATACCCCCAGATTATATAACAAGTTAGTTGAATAATCAGGGATCCTTGTGAGATGAATGTGAGAAGAGTGACTATACCATAGAGTATTTGAAGATGTTCCTCCTTTTTAACAATTCTATGGACTCTCCACATGCACTGTTGGATGGCAATGTGATCACATTGGAAATGGCTGTGCAGAAATCTTATCTCCCTCCATCTTTCCCATTACTGGGAGATTGAAACCCCTGCAGCAGTGATCCGGCTCCTGCTCCGGCTGCAGCCAAGAACACATTTTAGATTACAATATGACAGCTTTTAAAATGTCACCATTTCTTGTTCAGATGCTCTGCCAAGCACTTCACTCATATGTGCTTTGGGTTTTGCAGCAGTTGGGTTCTAAACTGGTGGCAGCTCCCTGACCCTGCCCCTAATGTGTGGCTGCAATAATGACATCATCCATTCTGGTAAAGTCAACCACATATACAGTAGCTACCAATACTGCTGGATTCAATACCATGTTCCAACCATCACTCCACACTCATCAATATATTGTAAATAAGAATTTGTTCTGAACTGACTTGCCTAGTTAAATAAAGGTTAAAGAAAGAAAGAAAGCTATACAAAAAATAGACCTGCCACTAAACCAGGTTAGCTCATGGTTTGGATGTGACAGTTACGTCAGGTCTCAGGGAAGATGACATCACATGGCTAGCATTCACTAGCTTACCTCCACTCCACAGACAGTCACTCTGGACAGCACTGATAATGTCACTCTCCCTGCTCCCGTCCGTCAGTCAGTCAGTCACTCCACAGGGCAGATGGACCAAGGCTACGGCCCAGACAGAGCCCAGGGGCAGCGCTGGAGAGGCACTGGGGGGATGAAGGGGACCTCTGCTGCCCACCATCTGGCCAAGTGGCATGCGTTAGTGCCAACCCGATGCCCGCTGAGGGAAGGGGCACAGGGCACAGAGATGCGCTACAGAGACAGGCAGGCAGGGGGGCATTTGTAGACACAGGCCATCCTTTCTCAGTAAAAGGCCCACTCAGCAACACCTGTGCTCCCAGTCAGCCTTGTCCGCCCACGCCTGGCCCCACCACATCCTCGTCCTGTCAGAACGGCTGCACTCAGCAGAAAGACAGGCTCCTCCAACAAAGGACTTTGCGGGATAGGAAGTGTGCGTGCAGGTGAATAGCGATAACTAGTTATTCAGCTATTCATATATTCATCTGTGCATTCATATTTAGCCCCTGCTGTGAGTGAGATGAACACTGTTTCGGAGCCGGGGCTCTGACTGTTACAGAGACAGAACACTCGCCTTCATTCACTCCCCATGGCTCTCACAAAGACTTACTCTGCTGTATTCTGTAATACTCTGCTGTATTCTACATGTGACAGGATGGACGTCAGGACGTTCCCTGACCCCTTAACCCTAAGCTTGGGGTTAGAATCTCAGGGCAGGCACCTACTATAGTACAGTATGTAAGCATACACTTGTTAAATGATTTAGAGTAGAAAAATAGTGTTGGCATAAAAGAAAGATTTAAAACACATGGAATGTGTTTGTTATGATTTTTCTCTAGTGAGACAACATAAACCTATTCATCACTAGATAAGCATGAATACTAAAGGTGTTAAATCATAGTCCTTATACATTTGTGGGCTTCTTCTTCACACTCCGTTACTTTGATTTGCCAGCATTCTTTTTCTAGGGTGTAGCTACATGTGTTTATATTCTGTCTGGTCACATGCAGAGGATCTGTGCCTTACGGTGTAGTATGGACTAAATTACATTCTCTAGCAGCCAGACACCAGTGTGCCTGCCCTGGGTTATCACTTACCTCTTGTTGGGACACATATCATGTAATAATGGCTGTGGGCTCCTGGTCTGGAGAAGGTAAATGATGCCCTGTAATGTAGTGTAAATGATGGCTTAAGGACAGGAGAGGCAGTGGGACTGACTCAGCCCTGGGGTGGATATATTGCCTGGAGAGCTGTCCTTTCCATCCCACACCAGAATGACTCTCCCACTGGCCCCTCCCCTTCTTCCCTACTCCACTTGGCTGAGGCCTGCTTTAGCCAGAGGCCTTTGCCTGCGGGGCAGCAATCGATTCCTGTAAAGCAGAATGTAAAAAATGTACGCGTTAAGAGAGAACTTGAAAGACCCAGAGCAGAGGTTTGAAATGACCGGGTGCTTCAGTGTACATGGATCAAAATGTGTAAGAAGAGCGATAGAGGCCTTTACTTCAGACTCAAGACTAAAGCGTTCAGATATTCCCTTACACAGACCTGTCATTCTCTATAAGTGCTCGGTGTGAGAGTGATTTACTCATATCAGCCAAACGCATTAGGCCTCACTGACCACAGAAATGGACCAGACGTCTGTCCATCTCACCACCAAGAGAAGCTATAGCAAATGCATAAGAAGTTGATTCGGATTGTAGTGTTTTACTTCCAGCAGTATCTACAGTGTTGATTTTTTGCCTGAAATTAAGCAAAATTGCTCAACTTATGCCTATCAAAAATGTAAATTAAATATGATTAGGTTACCGAATTTAGGGTACAGAATAGGGTACAGGGTACGGTACAGAATAGGGCACAGGGTAGGGTACAGTAGTCTGTGAACTTCAGTAATGATATGTATGTGTGCCTCTGTGTGGTGATCAGAGGGTTAAGGCTGTGTTGTTATTAGTCTTTCAGCAGGTCTACTGGGGATTGGTTGAGGGGGTGCTAGTCTTTCAGCAGGCCTACTGGGGATTGGTGGAGATGTTGTTAGTCTTTCAGCAGGCCTACTGGGGATTGGTGGAGATGTTTTATTCTTTCAGCAGGCCTACTGGGGATTGGTGGAGATGTTGTTAGTCTTTCAGCAGGCCTACTGGGGATTGGTGGAGATGTTGTTAGTCTTTCAGCAGGCCTACTGGGGATTGGTACAGATGCTGTTAGTCTTTCAGCAGGCCTACTGGGGATTGGTGGAGATGTTGTTAGTCTTTCAGCAGGTCTACTGGGGATTGGTGGAGATGTTGTTAGTCTTTCAGCAGGCCTACTGGGGATTGGTGGAGATGTTGTTAGTCTTTCAGCAGGTCTACTGGTGATTGGTGGAGATGTTGTTAGTCTTTCAGTAGGTCTACTGGGGATTGGTGGAGATGTTGTTAGTCTTTCAGCAGGTCTACTGGGGATTGGTGGAGATGTTGTTAGTCTTTCAGCAGGTCTACTGGGGATTGGTAGAGATGTTGTTAGTCTTTCAGCAGGTCTACTGGGGATTGGTGGAGGTGTTGTTAGTCTTTCAGCAGGTCTACTGGGGATTGGTGGAGATGTTGTTAGTCTTTCAGCAGGTCTACTGGGGATTTGTGGAGATATTGTTAGTCTTTCAGCAGGTCTACTGGGGATTGGTGGAGATGTTGTTAGTCTTTCAGCAGGTCTACTGGGGATTGGTGGAGATGTTGTTAGTCTTTCAGCAGGTCTACTGGGGATTTGTGGAGATGTTGTTAGTCTTTCAGCAGGTCTACTGGGGATTGGTGGAGATGTTGTTAGTCTTTCAGCAGGTCTACTGGGGATTGGTGGAGATGTTGTTAGTCTTTCAGCAGGTCTACTGGGGATTGGTGGAGATGTTGTTAGTCTTTCAGCAGGTCTACTGGGGATTGGTGGAGATGTTGTTAGTCTTTCAGCAGGTCTACTGGGGATTGGTGGAGATGTTGTTAGTCTTTCAGCAGGCCTACTGGGGATTGGTGGAGATGTTGTTAGTCTTTCAGCAGGCCTACTGGGGATTGGTGGAGGTGGTGTTAAAACCTACCTAGGTCTGTTAAATGGTTGTTTTCTGTATATCCATGTGGGCCGGTGAGCTACACCTGTGTGTGTGTGTGTGTGTGTGTGTGTGTGTGTGTGTGTGTGTGTGTGTGTGTGTGTGTGTGTGTGTGTGTGTGTGTGTGTGTGTGTGTGTGTGTGTGTGTGTGTGTGTGTGTGTGTGTGTGTGCGTGTGCATGTGCGTGTTATGTGCATGTGTGCGTGCTTGGTGCTGGGCCCATGCTGGGGAGTTGTACAGCACCATGGTAATTGGTGTGGTTTCTGGAGCTAGTGTGAGCTGGCAGGTCAGGTCCAGTGTGGTTATTCCTGCGTGGTCGGTGTGAAATCCTGAGCCAGAGTGACGCAGTCAGAGACAAGTCTTACCCAACCACAGGGTGCAGCCTACAGGTCCATCTGATGGTACTGCCTCGAAGCAGGTGTCAATATAAAAGTATATGGGTAAGAACTAAGGGGGAGGTGATGATAGGGAAAAGTGCATAAACAGCACCAGTAGAAAGTAGCACAGCCACCAGCTGTAAAGTCTTCCCTTGAAATGATTTGCTACAGGAATTAAAATACAAATCACCCACAGGGCTTGAACCCTCTGGAGATTTGAATAAAGCCCCTAAGCCAAAGCATTAGAGAGATCTGGAGCGTGAGAGAGTGAAATAAAGAGATAGAGAGTGAGAAGGGAGACAGACAAGGAGTGAATCTCATTCCCCTCTCTAATGGTGTAGAGACCCAGTCCTCTTATTTGTTCCACTATCAGTCCTTCCTAATGGCTGCCCAGTGAGAGAGTGGCCAGTCAGCCCCATTAGCTGTGGCTGAGCCTGAGACAGGGAGGGGTCTGGAGTCTGGAGCCAGCCGCAGTAGGGGTCCTTCCCTCCCACGGCTCCACACTGCAGAGCGAGCCCCAGCCTCCCTGCCCCCCGCCCGCCCCTTAACCTCCCACCCACCCTTGGCATCTCCACACCACACGCTCCACTCAGAGAGAAAATGATGGATTTCTCAGTGCATAATGGAGACCTTCCGACTAGTCTTAAAAGCTGCTCTCTAATAACTTTACTGATAAATGAAACAGTGTAGAGACAGTAGGCTGAGTCAGAGGCCGAGGAACAGACAGTCTCGCAGGCAGCAGCAGACGTCAGGGTCAGAGTTCATTATGGGACTTTTACATGCAGCGCAGCTTTGCATTAAAATGGTGGATTTAATTAAACAGGGCTGGTATTCAAATAAAGCTGTCAGGGAGGAAGGAATGACTTCAGGTTGAAATGCTAGGGGCTTCAAAGGGAGACGTGTGGACAGCATCTGTCATTGTGGTGGAGCTGCAAGCTGTCGTGTGCCACCAGACAGGCCATGAACCCACCAGAGCAGCAGCTCACATCCAATACAGCAGAACACAGAGAGTGTGTGTGGAGAGTGAGAGAGAGAGAGAGAGAGTCTTTATTCTTTTGGAACTTTTGTGAGTGTAATGTTTACTGCACATTTTTTATTGTTTGGCAATGTAAACAAATGTTTCCCATGCCAATAAAGCCCCTTAAATTGAATAGAGAGAGAGAGTGAGTGAGATATCGAGAGACAGAACATAGGGACCCAGAAAACCTGATCCTTCACTATGGTGAATCACTGAAACAATACAGAAATACACTACTGAAAAAGCAGGAACAGCACATCAGAAATCAGCTCAATGTAATTGAAGAATCTATAGAATCAAACCACTTCTGTGAAATTTGGAAAACTCTTAAACAAACAACAACATGAAGATTTATCTATCCAAAATGGAGATGTATGGATAAACCACTTCTCCAATATTTTTGGCTCTATAGCAAAGATCAAACATCAAAAACATGATCAAATACAAATCTTAGAATGAACTATTAAAGACTACCAGAACCCACTGGATTCTCCAATTACATTGAATAAACTACAGGAGAAAATACAAACACTCCAACCCAAAATGGCCTGTGGGGTTGATGGTATCCCAAATGAAATGATAAAATACACAGATCACAAATTTCAATACTTAACCTATTTAACATCATCCTCAGCTCTGGCATCTTCCGGGAAGGGGAGTGTCCTTCCGTCGGAGTCGTGACAGTCAGCTTGGGGTTTCGATCTTGCAACCTTTCAGTTACTAGTCCAACGCTCTAAGCACTAGGCTACCTGCCGCCATTCATTTGGCATTACGGTCTGCTATACAAATTGATGAAAAGTGGTGTTGGGGGAAAAACACAAGACATTATAAAATCCATGTACACAAACAACAAGTGTGTGGTTAAAATTGGCAAAAAATACACACATTTCTTTCCACAGGGCAGGGGGGTGAGACAGGGATGCAGCTTAAGCCCCACCCTCTTCAACATATATATCAATGAATTGGCTAGGGCACTAGAACAGTTTGCAGCACCCGGACTCACCCTACTATAATCTGAAGTCAAATGTCTACTGTTTGCTGATGATCTGGTGCTTCTGTCTACAGCAGCACCTAGATCGTCTGCACAGATTCCTTCAGACCTGGGCCCTGACAGTAAATCTCAGTAAGTAAAAAAATAACGATGTTCCAAAAAGGTTGCCAGGACCACCGTTGCCCTAGAGCACACAAAAAACTATACATACCTCGGCCTAAACATCAGCACCACAGGTAACCTCCACAAAGCTGTAAACGATCTGAGAGACAAGGCAAGAAGACCTGTCTATGCCATCAAAAGGAACATAAAATTTGACATACCAATTAGGATCTAGCTAAAAAATACTTGAATCAGTAATATATTGCCCTTTATGGTTGTGAGGTCTGGGATCCGCTCACCAACCAAGAATTCACTAAATGGGACCAAACACCAAGTTGAGACTCTGCATGCAGAATGTTACAAGAATATCCTCCATATACAATGTAAAACACCAAATAATGCATGCAGAGCAGAATTAGGCAGATGCCCGCTAATTATAAAAATCCAGAAAAGAGGCGTTAAATTCTACAACCACCTAAAAGGAAGCGATTCCCAAACATTCCATGACAAAGAAGAGCGCCCTAAGCAAGCTGGTCCTGGGGCTCTGTTCACAAACACAAACAGACCCCACTGAACCCCAAATATTTGACTATGTACAGACTCAGTGAGCATAGCCTTGCTATTGAGAAAGGCCGCTGAAGACAGACCTGGCTCTCAAGAGAAGATAGACTATGTGCACACTGCCCCAAAAAATGAGGTGGAAACTGAGCTGCACTTGCTCACCTCCTGCCCAATGTATGACCATATTAGAGTTGATTTATTTTCCCTTTTGTACTTTAACTATTTGCACATCATTACATTACTGTATATAGACATAATATTACATGTGTAATGTCTTTATTCTTTTGTAACTTCTGTGAGTGTAATGTTTACTGTTCTTTTTATTGTTTATTTCATTTTTGTATAAATTATCTACTTCACTTGCTTTGGCAATGTTAACATATGTTTCTCATGCCAATAAAGCCCCTTGAATTGAAAGTGACATTGAGAGCGGGACAGGAACAGAGGAGAGACAGGTAGTGTGGCCACTCCTCTCTCCATAAAGTGTTGTAGAAAGTGAACATAATCCATCAGCAGGTGTTAGGATTGGCCGGAGTGTGTTGACAATTTCACAGAAAAAATATTGAACAAAGATTTCTTTTTTTTTTCTTTGTATAGAATTTGACAGTGATAAAATCTGATTTATTGTCAGACTGTCCAATAATGGCTTTTGTGGATCGACACTTAGAAACAGTTTACTCTGTTGATGTGATGGGGACATGAATGGGATCCAAAGTCATGTCTCACCGTGGCTGACTGCCAGGACCATCAGAGGAGCTTTTATAAATGGTGCTGTACCAGTGAAAGGACTCCTTGGTGTGTGTGTGTGTGTGTGTGTGTGTGTGTGTGTGTGTGTGTGTGTGTGTGTGTGTGTGTGTGTGTGTGTGTGTGTGTGTGTGTGTGTGTGTGTGTGTGTGTGTGTGTGTGTGTGAGAGAGAACAAGAGAGAGAGAGAGAGAGAGAGAGAGAGAGAGAGCATATGCCACAGGAGATTGTAATAAGTAGTAAGTGCATAAGTGGCCCCATCGTACCTACAGGACTGCAGTAGCTGTAAGAACATAGGGAAGCAGCCATGTATATACAATCTATTTATATACTGTAAACACTGTACTTACTAAATGTACATTCGTATTCACTCGCTCCCTCACTACTTCCCTTCTTCCCTCTCACACACGCTCACTCACTACTTCCCTTCTTCCCTCTCACACACGCTCACTCACTACTTCCCTTCTTCCCTCTCACACTTGCTCACTCACTACTTCCCTTCTTCCCTCTCACACTCGCTCACTCACTACTTCCCTTCCCTCTCACACACGCTCACTCACTACTTCCCTTCTTCCCTCTCACACTTGCTCACTCACTACTTCCCTTCTTCCCTCTCACACTCGCTCACTCACTACTTCCCTTCCCTCTCACACTCACTCCCTCACTACTTCCCTTCTTCCCTCTCACACTCACTCCCTCACTACTTCCCTTCTTCCCTCTCACACTCACTCCCTCACTACTTCCCTTCTTCCCTCTCACACTCACTCCCTCACTACTTCCCTTCTTCCCTCTCACACTCACTCCCTCACTACTTCCCTTCTTCCCTCTCACATTCGCTCCCTCACTACTTCCCTTCTTCCCTCTCACACTCGCTCCCTCACTACTTCCCTTCTTCCCTCTCACATTCGCTCCCTCACTACTTCCCTTCTTCCCTCTCACACTCGCTCCCTCACTACTTCCCTTCTTCCCTCTCACACTCGCTCCCTCACTCCACTCAATCAAGACAGGTTGACAACCTCTCTTTCTTTATTTATTTCTGTCTCTCTCTCTCTCTTTCTTTGTCAGTCTCTCAATAAAATGTTCAATGTAATATCAATTTAAAGGGCTTTATTGGCATGGGAAACATATAGATAATGAAATAGATAATAAACCAAATTGAAATAAATAATAAAAAATTTAGAGTAAACATCATACTCACAAAAGTTCCAAAATAATAAATACATTTCAAATGTCATATTATGGATATACAGTTGAAGTCGGAAGTTTACATACACCTTAGCCAACTACATTTAAACTCAGTTTTTCACAATTCCTGACATTTAAATCCTAGTAAAAATCCCTGTCTTAGGTCAGTTAGGATCACCACTTTATTTTAAGAATGTGAAATGTCAGAATAATAGTAGAGGGAATGATTTCTTTCAGTTTCATTTCTTTCCTCACATGTTTTGGGTAGCCTTCCACAAGCTTCCCACAATAAGTTGGGTGAATTTTGGCCCATTCCTCCTGACAGAGCTGATGTAACTGAGTCAGGTTTGTAGTCCTCTTTGCTCGCACACACTTTTTCAGTCCTGCCCACAAATTTTCTATAGGATTGAGGTCAAGGCTTTGTGATGGCCACTCCATTACCTTGACTTTGTTGTCCTTAAGCTATTTTCCCACAACTTTCGAGGTATGCTTGGGGTCATTGTCTATTTGGAAGACCCATTTGCGACCAAGCTTTAACTTCCTGACTGATGTCTTGAGATTTTTCTTCAATATACAGTGGGGCAAAGAAGTATTTAGTCAGCCACCAATTGTGCAAGTTCTCCCACTTAAAAAGATGAGAGAGGCCTGTAATTTTCATCATAGGTACTTCAACTTCAACTATGACAGACAAAATGAGAAAAAAAATCCAGAAAATCACATTGTAGGATTTTTTATGAATTTATTTGCAAATTATGGTGGAAAATAAGTATTTGGTCACCTACAAACAAGCAAGATTTCTGGCTCTCACAGACCTGTAACTTCTTCTTTAAGAGGCTCCTCTGTCCTCCACTCGTTACCTGTATTAATGGCACCTGTTTGAACTTGTTATCAGTATAAAAGACACCTGTCCACAACCTCAAACAGTCACACTCCAAACTCCACTATGGCCAAGACCAAAGAGCTGTCAAAGGACACCAGAAACAAAATTAGTAGACCTGCACCAGGCTGGGAAGACTGAATCTGCAATAGGTAAGCAGCTTGGTTTGAAGAAATCAACTGTGGGAGCAATTATTAGGAAATGGAAGACATACAAGACCACTGATAATCTCCCTCGATCTGGGGCTCCATGCAAAATCTCACCCCGTGGGGTCAAAATAATCACAAGAACGGTGAGCAAAAATCCCAGAACCACACGGGGGGACCTAGTGAATGACCTGCAGAGAGTTGGGACCAAAGTAACAAAGCCTACCATCAGTAACACACTACGCCGCCAGGGACTCAAATCCTGCAGTGCTAGACGTGTCCCCCTGCTTAAGCCAGTACATGTCCAGGCCCGTCTGAAGTTTGCTAGAGAGCATTTGGATGATCCAGAAGAAGATTGTCAGATGAAACCAAAATATAACTTTTTGGTAAAAACTCAACTCGTCGTGTTTGGAGGACAAAGAATGCTGAGTTGCATCCAAAGAATACCATACCTACTGTGAAGCATGGGGGTGGAAACATCATGCTTTGGGGCTGTTTTTCTGCAAAGGGCCCAGGACGACTGATCCGTGTAAAGGAAAGAATGAATGGGGCCATGTATCGTGAGATTTTGAGGGAAAACCTCCTTCCATCAGCAAGGGCATTGAAGATGAAACGTGGCTGGGTCTTTCAGCATGACAATGATCCCAAACACACCGCCCGGGCAACGAAGGAGTGGCTTCTTAAGAAGTATTTCAAGGTCCTGGAGTGGCCTAGCCAGTCTCCAGATCTCAACCCCATAGAAAATCTTTGGAGGGAGTTGAAAGTCTGTGTTGCCCAGCAACAGCCCCAAAACATCACTGCTCTAGAGGAGATCTGCATGGAGGAATGGGCCAAAATACCAGCAACAGTGTGTGAAAACCTTGTGAAGCCTTACAGAAAACATTTGACCTCTGTCATTGCCAACAAAGGGTATATAACAAAGTATTGAGATAAACTTTTGTTATTGACCAAATACTTATTTTCCACCATAATTTGCAAATAAATTCATTAAAAATCATACAATGTGATTTTCTGGAGAAATAAAATTCAAATTTTGTCTGTAATAGTTGAAGTGTACCTATGATGAAAATTACAGGCCTCTCTCATCTTATTAAGTGGCAGAACTTGCACAATTGGTGGCTGACTAGATACTTTTATGCCCCACTGTATCCACATAATTTTCCCTCCTCATGATGCCATCTATTTTGTGAAGTGCACCAGTCCCTCCTGCAGCAAAGAAAACCCACAACATGATGCTGCCACCCCCGTGCTACACAGTTGGGATGGTGTTCTTCGGCTTGCAAGCCTCCCCCTTTTTCCTCCTAAGACAACGATGTTCATTATGGCCAAACAGTTCTATTTTTATTTCATCAGACCAGAGGACATTTCTCCAGAAAGTACGATCTTTGTCCCCATGTGCAGTCGCAAACCATAGTCTGGCTTTTTTATGGCGGTTTTGGAGCAGTGGCTTCTTCCTTGCTGAGCGCCTTTCAGGTTATGTCGATATAGGACTCGTTTTACTGTGGATATAGATACATTTGTACCTGTTTCCATCAGCATCTTTACAAGGTCCTTTGCTGTTGTTCTGGGATTGATTTGCACTTTTCATACCAAAGTACGTTCATCTCTAGGAGACAGAACGCGTCTCCTTCCTGAGCGCTATGACGGCTGCGTGGTCCCATGGTGTTTAAACTTGCGTTCTATTGTTTGAACAGATTAATGTGGTACCTTCAGGCGTTTGGAAATTGCTCCCAAGGATGAACCAGGCTTGTGGAGGTCTACAATTTGTTTTCTGAGGTCTTGGCTGATGTATTTTGATTTTCCCATGGTGTCAAGCAAAGAGGCGCTGAGTTTGAAGGTAGGCCTTGAAATACATCCACAGGTACACCTCCAACTGACTCAAATTATGTCAATTAGCCTATCAAAAGCTTCTAAAGCCATGACATAATTTTCTGGAATTTTCCAAGCTGTTTAAATGCATAGTCAACTTAGTGTATGTAAACTTCTGACCCACTGGAATTGTGATACAGTGAATTACAAGTGAAATAATCTGTCTGTAAAGAATTGTTGTAAAAATTGTCATGCACAAAGTAGATGTCCTAACCGACTTGCCAAAACTATAGTTTGTTAACAAGAATTTTGTGGAGTGGTTGAAAAACGAGTTTTAATGACTCCAACTAAGTGTATGTAAACCTCCGACTTCAACTGTATACAGTGTTGTTATGATGTGCAAATAGTTAAAGTACAAAAGGGATTATAAATAAACATAAATATAGGTTGTATATACAATGGTCTCTCTCTCTCCCTCCCTCCCTCTTCACCACTCTCTTTATCTCCTCCCCTCACATCCCCGGGGGTTAGGCAGATTTGAATTATTCAACATAATTGAGTTTATTAATGGATAGATAGATAAATAGACAGAAGAAAAACGAGGTGGGGGCTGCACATGACACATGACACAGGCAGAGTCTGTTCCTGACATTTCTAATCTCCATCTGGATGTGGTTGAGATGGCGTGTGGCGTGCTGCTGTGTTTTGTCGTCTGTTGCCTGTGGCAGCTACACAACCACAGAGCCAGGCTCATGGCTATGGGCTGAGGACTCCTGGGGGGATGGAGGTCACATTAGCATACAAAAGCCCCAGCGCTGGGTGCCCTTTCCAGTACCAGCTCCCCCCGGGTCGCCCCCGGAAACCCAGCTGCCCGCAGGGCAAGGGGCCAGAGGACCAGGGGACACACAGGCACTGGGACCCATAGTGTGCAGGAGATGTGCAACCCCAGAGGTACCCCTTCCTTTACACCCCCCAAATATACCGGTTTCAAATACCCCCATGTCTCCATGACAGCAGCATCACTGAAGCTCCAAAATGAAATATGTGCTTCCTAGGTCTATAAATCACAGCATACAGCAGAACAAATACTTTGATATGGGCCATTGCCTACATAATGCTCACTAAAGGGAAACCTATTCATGCAGAATTTAGATGAGGAACATTTTATCTTTCACCGCAGTCTTCCCCCAAATCAGCACCTTCTCCCAAATCAGCACCTTCCCCCAAATCAGCACCTTCTCCCAAATCAGCACCTTCTCCCAAATGAGAACCTGCTCCCAAATCAGCACCTTCTCCCAAAACAGCACCTTCCCCCAAATCAGCACCTTCTCCCAAATCCGTACCTTCTCCCAAATCAGCACCTTCTCCCAAATCAGCACCTTCTCCCAAATCAGCACCTTGTCCCAAATTAGTAACGTCTCCCAAATCAGCACCTTGTCCCAAATCAGCACCTTCTCCCAAATCAGCTTCGCTGTTGTCCTTTATTTACAGTTTTACAGCCCCTCTGTTTACAGTTTAGTTTGGCTCTGTGATGCAATATGTTAATAGCAGTTAGCACAAGGGGAGGCTGAGAAATAGACATTCACTTTGGCAGGAAGCTCTCCTCTCTGAGCTGACAACTGCGAGAGGATGAAGGGAGGAGGTAGGTAAAGTGGTGGAGATTGGCTATGGGGTTTATATCGATGGAGGGAGGCGGGGGATTGGGTAGAGGGGGGGTGCTGCTTGTATTTCTGGATAGAGGAGAGTGGTTGGGATCTTGGTCGATGATAGCGCTGATGTAGGTTTTGACAGATATTGGTTTTACTGGGGGTTATTGAGTGGATGGAGCAGGCTGCTGGGTAGGTGGTGGTTGCTCTTGTCTCAGGGGTTTTCCATCAGCTCTGATGCAGAGTGACAGGGTACTCTGGGTGGGGATGGAGCTAAATGGGGGGGGGGGGGGGGGGGGCAGGTAATACACACACCCTGTAATTATATTGATCACACGGCACGGGAGGCACTGTATCTGCATACTGGGTTAGAAACAGGCAGGCAGGCCAGTAAGAAAACTGACTGGATTGTTGACAGCACAGTCGCCGTGACAGTCAACTACGTTGTTTATGCCACAATTACCAAAATTGAATTCAATCAGTCAGGCCAATGCATTTTTTCATTGCAATTATGCAAAAGACCTGCAGCTCCGTGTGCCTCAGCGTGGTGGCTTGTGCTACTGCCTCAGTTTATATTGATTATTTTATTCGTTAAAATGAAGTCCTTAAGAAGACTGTCACTCACTAGTGTCCCCACTGCCATATCACATGCCTGCTCACCCCCATGAAAAAAATCACTGTTAATATAATTGATGTAATATGCCACAAGCAACAATAAGGTATAACATCTAATCATGTTAAGTAGTCATCGCCGAGCTGTAATTAAACTGTTTGAGACAAGTGATTACTAAGGCTGATAGAGAATGGGAAAATATAATTGCGACGTTATGCAAATACTAATTCACCCTGCTCTAATTGCAAGCTTTTTTATCCTAATATTTATGGTCTTGTGTCTATGTTATTATCGCATTGACCACAATGCATTGGGAATGTAGGCGGGTCTGCCGGAGATGGAGATTGAGAGGGAGGGGCTCGTACACTTCTACACGCTCCTGTGCACATCTCTGTTAACACCCAGGCCCTGCAGTCTGTCTCTACTAATGGAGGCTCCACCATCCCATCATGCCATGCTGCCATCCAGAACAGCCAGGGAGATTGTTCACAAACGAGCCTGTTGGCAAATTAGCCAGCACACGTTAAGCTGGAGCATTATGCTAAAGCTGGCTGAATATCACTGCATGCTCACTGACCAGTGAGTGATTCCAGAAACCCATACACTCCTCAGTGCCGTGCCGCCACCACCCCCCCCAGCCTATTGGAGGGGCAGAGGAGTCACTGATTGGCCCCTCAGACTGAAGGACTATAGTACTGTGGGATGTTTGATGATGAGGCAGCAGCATGGCCATGTGTGTGTTGATCAGAAGGAGACGGGCTGAGAGATGGAGGCCTGGCCTGAGAACGACCTCCTCCTTCCTGCTTACTTACTGTAAGGCCTCAGCCTGCCTGTGGTTAATGATGCCCTTTTAGCAAACCATTATTGAACTAGAATATTTTGAAAGAATTTCACCAAATAGCTGTCAGAATTGCAACATGAATATATCATGGAGTGCCAGCTGAAGGGTTTAGTGGCGATCAATAAAGACCAGAGATCTTAGCAGGAGAACCTTTTTTTCCAGTGTGATCTCTGATAAGAAACAAGTTTTCTTGTTTCTATCCAAATTAATTTTTCCAGGCACCCACTGAGACCTCTCAGCACCACCCTCCCCCACTCTTGTTTGGTGTGCATGTCTTTTTTTATTTTACTAGGCAAGTCAGTTAAGAACAAATTCTTATTTTCAATGGCAGCCTAGGAACGGTGGGTTAACTGCCTGTTCAGGGGCAGAACATGGCTGTCAGCTCAGGGATTTGTACTTGCAACCTTCTGGTTACTAGTCCAACACTCTAACCACTAGGCTACCCTGCCACCCTGGTTCCCACTGGAGCCCCGCACTGCGCTTCCTCAGCCTTCATAATATTCACTCTCAGGCAGCGCTGCTACAGTCACTGGGAAGTTGAGCTGAAGTCTGCGTTGTTCATTCGCCATGCTGCCAATTCCCGTGATGCTCCTTTCTCTGCCCCTGCTGGGCTGGCGGTGAGGTTTGATTGGATGCTGGTTGGGGGGCTCCAATCAGGCAAATCTGTGGTCTGTGTGCTGTGATTCTGTGAGGCTGAGCATGTGGGGCTCAGTAGAGTCTGGCTCTGGCCTTCTGGAGACGTCAGAGTGGAGAGCCATGTGTCTCAGTCTCACACTTTCAGCAGCACCGCTCTCTCTGCATGACTCTCTGCCCGTGACTCTCTGCCCGTGACTCTCTGCCCGTGACTCTCTGCCCGTGACACTCTGCCCTGGTTTAAAGACTCTCCAGGCAGGCATCACACTGTCATCACAGCACAGCCATGCTAAAGACCCAAATGCCAGAAAGCACAGGCCTATTGTAATGGAGCTGTTTTCTTCTTGTTTTATCCCTCTGGAAAGCTATAGCTTTCTGCCACTCTTGTTCTAGCCCTCAGCTAGATGTCAAAGTGAAAGTGATGTATGCGTAAGAAGCAGTTCCCTTTGGCTGGTCAGTAAGAATGTACCTTTCTCTGTGAGCAGTCAGCCCCTGTATTTAAGAGCGCAGGGCTCACCCCTATGCAGATTTGGGGGGCTAATTGATTTGTATTACCTGATTGCTGATCTTATTAAAAGCCATTATAGTCAGTTTGTGCCGGGGCCAGTGTGACGGCGGTGCTGGTCACACTGGCCCCGGGTATTTATACTTTTTCTTTCTCTTTTTTTAATGTAACTTTTATTTAACTTGGCAAGTCATACCTTAATGCTCTTACTTCTCCCAGAACAGTCAATTATTCTACTCTACCCTGCTCAGATGATGATGCCCAGCAATAATAATGCCCCCTATATTGGAGATTAAGATTCTATTTTGGTGTATAAACCCAGACATGCCCTATTGCACCCTGTAAAAAAACACACAGTCCATTTCTTCCCATTACGTTGAGCTTTGAATTATCAGAGGTGGCTGGGCTATTTCTTTTTAAGCGGTGCCAGAATGCAGCGTGATGCGCCCTGGGAGTGCAGGAGCAGACTGAGTAAAGCTTGGCTTTGTTTTGGTTCTTCAAGTGGATGTGAAGTATTCCCACAGGGTGAGGTGGTAGTGGCTACTGCTGTGATTGCACAGCTTTGATCTCGGTTAAGAGAAGAGAAAGAAAGAAAAAAAGAAAAACATGTTTTTGTTCATTGTTTGACCTATCAATCTCCCCCAGTCTTGTGAGTTTGCTAAGAATCAGTCAGAATAGCCTTTGAAACAATATATTTGTTTGATTTCTGAGATTTTCAGTCGAGCTGTAGGGGCAGGGTTTCCGTTTTCCGGTAATAGGTGCCTTTTGGCACCTTATTCATTGATTAAAATACAAATTGATAGCGCGCGAGAGCTGCTGATACAGCTCAAACAGATGTTTGTTGCTGCAGCTCTAATAAGCCCAATCAGTGCGCAACAATTCTAAAGGCAATCGTGTATAAAAAAAACAATGGCCACGATTTAAAAATAGCTATTTTATTTCTCAACTGGTAATTGAAGCGCGCTTCCCATTCGCCTTTCATGTGCATAGGCATCTAGGCAGGCTTCATTCAGTGCGTCACACACCACTTCACAATGAGCTGGAGGCAGTATGCATTTTGAAAACATATACTTCATTGTTTGAAACCTGAACGTTTTAGACATATTATGAGGCATGTCTTACCTTGCTTCAACGTAGCCTAGCTAAAATCCAACCTTGCGTGCAGGAAATTATTTTATAAAGACTTCCGTATGCCATTGAAACCAGTAGTCTTTTTCTCTCATGTTCTATTGGTTTTCAAATCAACTTTCTGTCATTGTCCAGTAGCCAAAGGCACAATCCCAGTCATATTAGCAACCCATGCTAGTTGTTGCATAAGCCTGTTTATATCTCCCCTCTTTCTAAATTCGAAATGGGTATTTTCATCTCTGTTATATTAAACCGCTCACAGTGGTGTTTTCCCGCTAATTGCATTATTGAACGGACATTCGCACGTAGCCCATACTATGGGGGATTGTAGATTGACATAGGCTAGTGATTTTGCTGTTCGTTACTTGTCTTGTCGGTGCAGTTATAATGTGAAAAAATAATAGGTTATCAACATTTTATGCTAAATTTTCCCATCTGTTGCATGAGCCTAATTTCTTTAAAAAAATTGGATGCAAGCTACTTGTATGAATTTGGGATTTATCGTCCCACAAATGTCCCAGAGTCTGTTTGGAATAGGCTACTTCTTTTTTTGCACAGAACAACAAGCTCACCAATAGAATAGGTCAACTTTTGTACTATGGGGGATAGTAGATTGACATAGGCTAGTGATTTTGCTGTTCCTTACTCCTCTTGTTTGCTGAGGAAAATTAAATGTGGGCAGTTATTCTAGAATAGGAGGTGCGTGGGTTTCAAGTTTGGGGAAGTTAATTCTCACCATAAAAAGGAAGGTTTATAAAAAAGCATTCCATGCATCCTACATTTGCATACTTCTGGAAGATAGCCTACCATTCCTGATGTGATGATTAGATTTGATAGTTATAACTAAGACCTAATAATATAACTCAATCACTGTTCGCAAAAAAAGGCTGTTCAATACAGTGTGTAGTGGCTTAGAGTAGGCCAAGGCTATATCTGATATACACTATGAAATGTTGGCCTTTTATAAACACATTTCATGTAATTCTACTACAGTTTATATAACTGGAGACATATTTTTTAATACGGCAAGAATTACAGGGAAGGCTACTCTGCCGACACTGACAAACATATCAATAAAAACGATGTTGTCTGATCCATATATTAGGCCTACGAAAAGGGGAGACACAAATACAATATGAGGAGGAAATTATTGTCCAAAAACAAAGAAAAGTGGCACTGACCCAATGATAAAGACAGTGAATATGCAAACTCATCGGGATAAGGCAGATGTTCTCTGCTGGTGCCAACAAGATAGGGTACTTTTCATTTAATTAATTTGAGAAATGTGATAATTGAAATACAGATTGGAGTATTTTCATTGTCTTGTCTTCACAGAAATAGCCATTTTTTTTCAAATTGTTTTATATTGCGATGTGACTGGCTGGTCTCTGCTTTTCAATGAGAGTCGCAACTCAGCAATCATCTATTTGGTATTTGCGGTGAGCTCTGCCCAATTTGTGGGCCCTTCCTACTAGAGGTGGACCGATTAATCGGAATGGCCGATTAATTAGGGCCGATTTCAAGTTTTCATAACAATCACAAATCGGTCATTTTGGACGGCAATTTGTATATTTTTTTTTACACCTTTATTTAATCTTTATTTAACTAGGCAAGTCAGTTAAGAACACATTCTTATTTTCAATGACGGTATAGGAACGGTAGGTTAACTGCCTGTTCAGGGGCAGAACGACACATTTCTACCTTGTCAGCTCAGGGATCCAATCTTGCAACCTTACGGTTAACTAGTCCAATGCTCTAACCACCTGCCTCACAAGGAGCCCGCCTGTTACGCGAATGCAGTAATAAGCCAAGGTAAGTTGCTAGCTAGCATTAAACTTAATCATAATCACTAGTTATAACTACACATGGTTGTTGATATTACTAGTTTATCTAGCGTGTCCTGCGTTGCATATAATCGATGCAGTGCGCATACGTGAAAAAGGACTGTCGTTGCTTCAACGTGTACCCAACCATAAACACAAATGGCTTTCTTAAAATCAATACACAGAAGTATATATTTTTAATCCTGCATATTTAGCTAAAAGAAATCCAGATAAGCAGGCAATATTAACCAGGTGAAATTGTGTCACTTCTCTTGCGTTCATTGCACGCAGAGTCAGGGTATATGCAACAGTTTGGGCCGCCTGGCTCATTGCAAACTAATTTGCCAGAATTTTACGTAATTATGACATAGCATTGAAGGTTGTGCAATGTAACAGGAATATTTAGACTGATGGATGCCACCCGTTAGATAAAATACGCAACGGTTAAGTTTTTCACTGAAAGAATAAACGTCTTGTTTTCAAGATGATAGTTTCCGGATTCGACCATATTAATGACCTAAGGCTCACATTTCTGTGTGTTATTAGCTGGCCGGTGTGTTTACGGACATATTCAATCAATCCCTATACCAGTCTGCTGTTCCCACATGCTTCAAGAGGGCCACCATTGTTCCTGTTCCCAAGAAAGCTAAGGTAACTGAGCTAAACGACTACCGCCCGTAGCACTCACTTCCGTCATCATGAAGTGCTTTGAGAGACTAGTCAAGGACCATATCACCTCCACCCTACCTGACACCCTAGACCCACTCCAATTTGCTTACCGCCCAAATAGGTCCACAGACGATGCAATCTCAACCAAACTGCACACTGCCCTAACCCATCTGGACAAGAGGAATACCTATGTAATGCTGTTCATCGACTACAGCTCGGCATTCAACACCATAGTACCCTCCAAGCTCGTCATCAAGCTCGAGACCCTGGGTCTCGACCCCGCCCTGTGCAACTGGGTACTGGACTTCCTGACGGGCCGCCCGCCAGGTGGTGAGGGTAGGCAACAACATCTCCACCCCGCTGATCCTCAACACTGGGGCCCCACAAGGGTGCGTTCTGAGCCCTCTCCTGTACTCCCTGTTCACCCACGACTGCGTGGCCACGCACGCCTCCAACTCAATCATCAAGTTTGCGGACGACACAACAGTGGTAGGCTTGATTACCAACAACGACGAGACGGCCTACAGGGAGGAGGTGAGGGCCCTCGGAGTGTGGTGTCAGGAAAATAACCTCACACTCAACGTCAACAAAACTAAGGAGATGATTGTGGACTTTATAGGGAAACAGCAGAGGGAACACCCCCCTATCCACATCGATGGAACAGTAGTGGAGAGGGTAGCAAGTTTTAAGTTCCTCGGCATACACATCACAGACAAACTGAATTGGTCCACTCACACAGACAGCATCGTGAAGAAGGCGCAGCAGCGCCTCTTCAACCTCAGGAGGCTGAAGAAATTCGGCTTGTCACCAAAAGCACTCACAAACTTCTACAGATGCACAATCAAGAGCATCCTGGCGGGCTGTATCACCGCCTGGTACGGCAACTGCTCCGCCCACAACCGTAAGGCTCTCCAGAGGGTAGTGAGGTCTGCACAACGCATCACCGGGGGCAAACTACCTGCCCTCCAGGACACCTACACCACCCAATGTTACAGGAAGGCCATAAAGATCATCAAGGACATCAACCACCCGAGCCACTGCCTGTTCACCCCGCTATCATGCAGAAGGCGAGGTCAGTACAGGTGCATCAAAGCTGGGACCGAGAGACTGAAAAACAGCTTCTATCTCAAGGCCATCAGACTGTTAAACAGCCACCACTAACATTGAGTGGCTGCTGCCAACACACTGACACTGACTCAACTCCAGCCACTTTAATAGTGGGAATTGATGGGAAATGATGTAAATATATCACTAGCCACTTTAAACAATGCTACCTTATATAATGTTACTTACCCTACATTATTCATCTCATATGCATACGTATATACTGTACTCTATATCATCGACTGCATCCTTATGTAATACATGTATCACTAGCCACTTTAACTATGCCACTTTGTTTACATACTCATCTCATATGTATATACTGTACTCGATACCATCTACTGTATCTTGCCTATGCTGCTCTGTACCATCACTCATTCATATATCCTTATGTACATATTCTTTATCCCCTTACACTGTGTATAAGACAGTAGTTTTGGAATTGTTAGTTAGATTACTTGTTGGTTATTACTGCATTGTCAGAACTAGAAGCACAAGCATTTCGCTACACTCGCATTAACATCTGCTAACCATGTGTATGTGACAAATAAAATTTGATTTGATTTGATTTGATTTATGTTATAATTAAGTCTATGATTTGATAGAGCAGTCTGACTGAGCGGTGGTAGGCAGCATCAGGCTCGTAAGCATTCATTCAAACAGCACTTTTGTGCATTTTGCCAGCAGCTCTGCTGTTTATGACTTCAAGCCTATCAGCTCCCGAGATTAGGCTCGTGTAACCGATGTGAAATGGCTAGCTAGTTAGCGGGGTGCACGCTAATAGCGTTTCAAACGTCACTCGCTCTGAGACTTGGAGTAGTTGTTCCCCTTGCTCTGCATGGGTAGCGCTGCTTCGAGGGTGGCTGTTGTCGATGTGTTCCTAGTTCGAGCCCAGGTAGGAGCGAGGAGAGGGACGGAAGCTATACTGTTACACTGGCAATACTAAAGTGCCTATAAGAACATCCAATAGTCAAAGGTATATTAAATACAAATGGTATCGAGAGAAATAGTCCTATAATTCCTATAATAACTACAACCTAAACTTCTTACCTGGGAATATTGAAGACTCATGTTAAAAGGAACCACCAGCTTTCATATGTTCTCATGTTCTGAGCAAGGAACTTAAACATTAGCTTTCTTACATGGCACATATTGCACTTTTACTTTCTTCTCCAACACTTTGTTTTTGCATTATTTATACCAAATTGAACATGTTTCATTATTTATTTGAGGCTAAATAGATTTTTATTGATGTATTATATTAAGTTAAAATAGGTGTTCATTCAGTATTGTTGTAATTAATCGGTATCGTTTTTTTTTTGCCCTCCAATAATCGGTATCGGCGTTGAAAAATCATAATCGGTCGACCTCTACTTCCTACTGTAAGCTATGCGATTTAAAACAATCCACTTTTAATTTTTTTGCTAATGGTCCTCTGTGGCCAAATCAAATCAAATCAAATGTATTTATATAGCCCTTCGTACATCAGCTGATATCTCAAAGTGCTGTACAGAAACCCAGCCTAAAACCCCAAACAGCAAGCAATGCAGGTGAAGAAGCACGGTGGCTAGGAAAAACTCCCTAGAAAGGCCAAAACCTAGGAAGAAACCTAGAGAGGAACCAGAGGAATCATGCTTGCTGGTGTAGTAGCCTATTTTGAATTATTGCATTTATTTATGTATAGACAGAATGAAGCTAATTAGGCTATTTAATGTTCGCAAATTAATAACATTTACTTTAGGGAAGCTTCCCCTAGCCTTATGGACATGCCGCTTATGTATTCTAACATCTTCAAATTGCTCATCAGAATTCGCTAACAATGAATCTAATGAATCTTTAATGAATCTGTAAGGATGAATTACCATAAACGAAATGTGATTTCTGTAATTCTGAGAACCGTGGGTGGATGCCCTTATCAGGGTGTTACGCAGCCAATGCATATGGGTCCGGTATCACTACTTTAGCTGGAACAGTATCTTTAGTCTCTTCATTGATCAGGGCTACCACTGTTGCCTCGTCAGCAAACTTAATGATGGTGTTGGAGTCGTGCGCGACCACCCAGTCGTGGGTGAACAGGGAGTACATGAAGGGACTAAGCACACACCCCTGAGGGGCCCCCGTTTTGAGGGTCATTGTGGTGTATGTGTTGTAGCCTTCCCTCACCACCAGTGGGCTGCCTGTCAGGAATTCCAAGATCCAGTTGCAAAGGGAGGTGTTCAGTCCCAGGGTCCTTAGCTTGGAGGGCACTATGGTGTTTAATGCTGAGCTGTTGTTAATGAACAGCATTCTCACATAGGTGTTCCTTTTGTCCAGGTGGGAAAGGGCAGTGTGGAGTGCAATAGAGATTGTGTCATATGTGGATCTGTTGGGGTGGTATGTGAATTGGAGTGGGTCCAGGGTGTCTGGGATAATGGTGTTGATGTGAGCCATGACCAGCCTTTCAAAGCATTTCCTGACTACAAACGTGATTGCTACTGGGCGATAGTCATTTAGACAGGTTACCTTGGCGTTCTTGGGAACAAGGAATATGATGGTCTGCTTGGTATTACAGACAGGGTCAGGGAGTGGTTGAAAATGCCAGTGAAGATATTTGCCAGGTGGTCAGCCCATGCTCTGAGTATCTGATAATCCTTCTGGCCTGCGGCCTTGTGAATGTTAACCTGTTTAAACTTCTTCAAGGTCTGGAACATATTCCAGTCTGTGCTAGCAAAACAGTCCTGTAGCTTCCGCCTCACTGAACCACTTCCATTTTGAGTGCGTCACTGGTACCTCCTGTTTGAGTTCTTGCTTGTAAGCAGGGATCAGGAGGGTAGAGTTATTATAGTCATTGTAGTTAATTACTACATCCTTGCGCTGAACTAGGTTGAATATTTGCTTACTGAAGCTACAACTCCCTTCAGCATAGCGTCCCACATAGTGCTCAACAAAATTTATCTCGCAAATGATTTGATTTCTCTCTAGAGAAACTGCACGTTGGGCTCACCCAAAAAAATTCAATTCATTGAACCGACGTCGGTCAATTCGTTCTTTAATAACAAAAAAAGACTAATCATCGCTCAGCGCTAGTAAATAGTATGGTCTTCAGCTTATAATGAGGTATTCTAACTCGGGCGAGCAGAACCTGAGACTTCCTTAATATTAGAGATCGCGCACCAACTGTTGTTAACAAGGAGACACACACCTGCCGATGTATAGAAAAAACTGCTAGATTTATATTTTCGATTTCCTTGTTCAGCCCAGACTCAGAGAGACGTAGGATATTACAGTTTTTCAGATCACGTTTATAGGATAGTCTCAAACGGAGCTCATCCAGTTTATTCTCCAATGATTGCACGTTCGCTAATGGAATGGAGGGTATAGGTAGATTACACAAGGCTTGTCTGAGCTAAGGATTTTCACTCCTCTCTTTGGTTGTAGAACGTGGCTGGTGGAATAGCAGATCAAAGCCTCTTTCACAGCCTCCCACCACATCATTTACACATCTGTGAAATGTACAATCAGGACTCAAAAATCTGGCTCTCGCATTCATTAAACCTGGTGAAATAAAATATTTATTTTTATGAAAATAAACATACAGCAAATGAATGAATAAATGAATATGACCAAAAACAAAGGTTAGGTGGAGGATACAAGTGTCCAGTTCCTTTTTAACCAGGAGTATTCACTACTGCTTATTAATTCTGTTTATTCTTTTAGTGTTGGTCATTGCTCCCCTCTCTTCAAACAGGGAACCTTTCAATCCATTAGGAGACCCACAGGGATGCATTATTCAAAAGTGAATTGTCATTGCTGTGAGCGGCGTGTTTACTATAGCCTGCCTATTTACCATAGTAACTCATGAAATATGGAACTGGTGGAGGGGGCATTCATGTGTTGATGTAAGCAGGAGAAGTGCCGTTGGATGTGATGTATGTATGAGAGGTTTCCTGTGCTGGCTGCTGACTGCTGGCTGCCAGTGAGGAGGGAGAGGGTTTGTCAAGGAGATTCCCTCCTCACAACTGCCAAGGTTTTACTCTCATATTCTCACTTCACTCACAGTGAGCTCCAATAGTATTGGGACAGTGCCATTTTTGTTTGTTTTGACTCTGTACTCCAGGACTTTGAATTTGGAATGATACAATGTCAATGAGGTTAAAGGGCAGACTGTCAGCTTTAATTTGAGGGTATTTTCAACCATATCAGGTGAACTGTTTAGAAATCACAACACTTTTTGTACATTGCCCCCCCATTTTAGGGAACCCCAAAAATTGGGACAAATTCAGTTATGTGTATTAAAGTTGTAAAAAGTGAAGTATTCGGTCCCACATTCATAGCACACAATGACTACACCAAGCTAGTGACTTTACACATTTGTTGGATGCATTTGCTGTTTGTTTTGGTTGTGTTTCAGATTATTTTGTGCCCAATAGAAATGAATAGTACATTTTGTGTAATTTGGTGTCACTTTTATTGTAAATAAGAATAGAATATGTTTCTAAACACTTCTACATCAATGTGGATGATACCATGATTAAGGATAATCCTGAATGATGAGTGAAAAACACATGTACAAATATCATACCCCAAAGACATGCTAACCTCTCACTATTATAATGACAGGGGAGGTTATCATTTTTTGGGGGGTATAATATGTGTGTGTCTAACTTTCTCACTCATCATACTTCACGTTTCATTCAGGTTTATCCGTAATCATGTTAGCATCCACATTAATGTAGTCATTGTGTGCTATGAATATGGGACCAAATACTTAACTTTGTACTACTTTAATACACATAACTCAGGATGTGTTGTCCGGATGTACCGATCCTGTGCAGGTGCTGTTACTCATGGTCTGCCACTGCGAGGACGATCAGCTGTCCGTCCTGTCTCCCTGTAGCGCTGTCTTAGGCGTGTCACAGTACAGACATTGCAATTTATTGCCCTAGCCACATCTGCAGTCCTCATTCCTTCTTGCAGCATGCAGGGACCCAGGGCATCTTTCTTTTGGTGTTTTTCAGAGTCAGTGGAAAGGCCTCTTTAGTGTCCTAAGTTTTCATAACTGTGACCTTAATTGCCTACCGTCTGTAAGCTGTTAGTGTCTTAATGACTGTTCCACAGGTGCATGTTCATTGTTTATGGTTCAAAGGACAAGCATGGAAACAGTGTTTAAACCCTTTACAATGAAGATCTGTGAAGTTATTTGGATTTTTACGAATTATCTTTGAAAGATAGGGTCCTTAAAAAGGGACTTTTCTTTTTTTGCTGAGTTTATACGTACATTTGTCCCAATTCTTTTGGTCCCCTAAAATGGGAGGACTATGAACAAAAAGTGCTGTAATTTGTAAACGGTTCACCCAATATGGATAAGAATATCCTCAAATGAACGCTGCACTTTAACCTCATTGTCATTGTATCATTTCAAATCCAAAGTGCTGGAGTACAGAGTCAAAGCAACAACACAAAAATTTCAATGACGGCCTACCCCCGGTTGTTATACAGCCTGGAATCGAACCAGGGTCTGTAGTGACGCCTCTAGCATTGAGATGCAGTGCCTTAGACCAGTGCCTTAGACCGCTGCACCAGGTCTAAGCCTTCTAGTATCTGTAAAAACCCTCCTAGCCCAGCTCTTAGTTAGGGAAGACTGGGGTCCGAGCTCCAAAAGCTGTGCCTCCCAGTAAGGAGAGTTTAGATGTCACCTTGAGATCACCCAGTAATTAAAACACAGGCTCTAAAACGGAGAGCGTATTGACCGAGCCACTCTAGTGAAGTGGATGGCTAATGGTGTCTGTTTGAGTGGGTGTGAAATAGGGCTGTTTTTGCCCGCATGAAGTGGCCCTCCCCAAAGATGAGTGATTGCGTTCTCTGTGAACTCCTGGGCTCACCGGTTGATTTAATTGAGTTGAATTAAACTTAAGCCAGGTAGGAATGGAGACAGAGGGGAAATCCATGCTGTTGATCTATAAAACCCATTAGGCCTTCGATCTGGATCATACATCTTATTTTCCTGAGAAAAATCTAGTCACACCTCACACACATCATACCTACCTATACCACAGGCCATTATACCTTAGCCTATAGGCAGGGAGGAATCATAGGAGACATTATTATTTGACTGACCTGAGATCAGCTACTAATGGAACTGCACATGCTGATATAGAGTATAATAAGCTGCAATAACTCGTTTTGCATGTTAATTTGCATATAATGGGTAAATGTACCGTTTTAAGATAATTATATAATCAATATATTACTACAATATGGCTTAGAAATACTTTATATTAAATTGTAATATCACTACTTTAGCTAGAACAGTATCTGTAGTCTCTTCTGGCCAGTGGAGTGAGCCCTAGATTTGAGATGAATGCACAGCCTGGTATTTCTATGTGATACAAATGTCTCTGCAAATCATCCAAGTGTGTTAAATTGAAATAAAAAACATGTTGTAATTCAATGATCAACAGATGATTGGGGGCATGCCTTGCTGCCTGCCAACTGATACGGGGCTGAGCTGCCAAATCAGCCTTAAAAACAGGCCTCTGCAGAAGGGCTTATCTCCTGTTGTTGCTCTTTCTCAGCGTAATGTCGCCCTCACCATATGTACACACAGCGGCAGAGCAGCTAGCGCCTGGCCTCACACATCACTGTCTGCAGAATGCAGCCGCACAACCTCCCCGCCTGCCTCACAATAACGTCTCCATGACTGCGGTGGCATTTGAAGTTATCAGCCCTTGTTGTTGTGATTCCCACAGATGATATGTTGATTCTAGAAATGCTATGATTAGCCGATATTGTTCAAGCTTCCCTTGAGAAAAGCTGCTTAAAGGCACCAGATAAAAAGGGATTGCAGGGAAAATTGTATTTTTATCGGCTACATTTGAATTCTACCTTGTATTGTGACAGGATGGGATGATATGGGGAGGGAGGGAGGTTAAATTGATCCCACCCTGGGTTATTGATTTGGTTGACAGGCCAGTGTAGGGCTACATACTGTAACATATACAGAATGGTCTGCTACGGTATGGATGGAGAGCAGATATCTCTTCTCTAACAGAATGGTACACAGCCCTGTGTTGACTCACAGCTATTAAACACACACGTAGGCACGTTTCCCAGGGAGTTAAGTTAAAGTCCCATGCCCTTTCCAGCTAAATTATTCTACATAAAAAGTGGAGCTGGCCACTGGAAAAGCCATACTGACATGTTTGTCATAGGATCTGACTCGGAGCTGTGCTTACTTTGGACTAAGCTCTGTACACACGTTTCCTCCTACTCAGAGTAGTACTGAGGTCTATGGAGACCCGGAGAGATCATGTCAACCATTATAACATCTTACCTAAAAGCTTTCTCCATCGGTGATCATATAAAATTATCAAAGGTGTTCACTAAGGGTTTTTCGGACTGTTCAGAAGCTGAATGAACTCTGCACCGTATTCAGTTTATCGGCTCTCTGTGGACAGGAAAGGGTTTTTAAACACAGGAAGGAATGAAAGTGGGCTAGACGTGAGGATGTGCTCTCTCTCTGAGTCCTGACTGCCTCAGAGAGCCTCAGAGAGACGCACCTTTTGAAAAAGGAGAATTCCGTTCACGTTAACTGGCAATAGAGTGAACTATTACCAGAGACGCTGAGAGGTACAGAAAGGCTTTAGTCTGAGTAAATGTGCTTGAAATACAGAGTAAATATTGAACCATTTGGACAGTGTGTGCATCTCTGTGTGTGTTGGTAAGTATGTAAGATATGTCTAACTCTGTGTGTTTATGAGTTAGCTTAAGAATATATTTTCTTGTGCAGGTGTGTTACTTCCTGTCTATGTGTGTGTTACTTCCTGTCTATGTGTGTGTTTGTGAGTGTCTTTGTGCTCCTTGAGTTGATTGAGGCAGGCTGTGTGAAGTGTTATCTGCCTCTGTGGAGGGGTGACAGCTAATCACCGACCCTGACGAATTCTAGGAGAGAGATGGGGTGGGGGCGTCTGGGGGACTTTGGATCTGGAATCTCCTCATTCCAAACCCCTGGATTAGTGCTCTGGCCGTCTGAGGCTGAGGCAGACAGTTCTGTTGGCCTACCACCTGACCCAGTCCATCCCGGCCAGCCCATCCCGGCCCAGTCCATCCTGGCCAGCCCATCCCGACCCAGCCCATCCCGGCCAGTCCATCCCGGCCAGCCCATCCCGGGCAGCCCATCCCGGCCAGTCCATCCCGGCCAGTCCATCCCGGCCCAGCCCATCCCGGCCAGTCCATCCCGGCCAGTCCATCCCGGCCAGCCCATCCCGGCCAGTCCATCCCGGCCAGTCCATCCCGGCCAGTCCATCCCGGCCCAGCCCATCCCGGCCAGCCCATCCCGGCCAGCCCATCCCGGCCAGTCCATCCCGGCCAGTCCATCCCGGCCAGTCCATCCCGGCCAGCCCATCCCGGCCAGTCCATCCCGGCCAGTCCATCCCGGCCAGTCCATCCCGGCCCAGCCCATCCCGGCCAGCCCATCCCGGCCAGCCCATCCCGGCCAGTCCATCCCGGCCCAGCCCATCCCGGCCAGTCCATCCCGGCCAGCCCATCCCGGCCAGTCCATCCCGGCCAGTCCATCCCGGCCAGTCCATCCCGGCCCAGCCCATCCCGGCCCATCCCGGCCAGTCCATCCCGGCCCAGCCCATCCCGGCCAGTCCATCCCGGCCCAGCCCATCCCGGCCAGTCCATCCCGGCCCAGCCCATCCCGGCCAGTCCATCCTGGCCAGCCCATCACGACCCAGCCCATCCCGGCCAGCCCATCCCGGCCCAGTCCATCCCGGCCCAGCCCATCCCGGCCCAGTCCATCCTGGCCAGCCCATCACGACCCAGCCCATCCCGGCCAGCCCATCCCGGCCAGTCCATCCCGGCCCAGCCCATCCCGGCCAGCCCATCCCGGCCAGCCCATCCCGGCCAGTCCATCCCGGCCAGCCCATCCCGGCCAGCCCATCCCGGCCAGTCCATCCCGGCCCAGTCCATCCCGGCCAGTCCATCCCGGCCCAGCGCAGCATGGCTAAAAGCAGACAGATCAAGAGAGATATATAGACTGCGATAGGGAACCAGTGACAGCACTTTGTGACATTTGCTGATGAGCTGAATACATTTCCATGTTTATCCACTCTCTCAGTGGCTCCTTTGATCTCCCTCTGCCTGAGCTGCTCATACATTCCCAGCCTCACTGAGAATATCTGCAGATTTGTGTTAACACATAGTCGTGTGTTCTGAGGGGAGAGAGTGTGGGGAAAAGGAGGGGAAAAACAATGCCTTTCAAGAGGTGCCTTGTCAGGTAGAAGGAGATCAGCAATTATTACCTCACCATCTCATTCATCTCTGTAGACGACAACAATGCTAAATGCATTTGTAGATCATTTGCGGTGTGTGGTGGGATAACGCGTCTGTGATTCAGTGTGACAGGGCTTGTTGTGTTGCCTGTTGACACAGTGGAGATCACAGGGCCGGGGGGAGCGGGGCTGTCGTGAGCAGGGTTGCTGGTTTCGTGAGATGGTTGCCGGCAGGCAGGCAGCATAGCAGGCTGGAGAGAGACAGGGACAGACAGAGACAGGGTTCTGTATTTTCAGGAACAACGTGATGCTACTATCTTACCTTCATCTGTTATCGCATGCAGCTGTTTATCATGTTCTAGGATTAGCAACAACAAGACCAACAAAGAATAGAATCTGTGTGCAGAATATGGATTTAGTGGATTGGTTATTTTTTTTTGCAAAGGATAGCTGCAAAATTGAGGGAAATTTACCCCAAAAAACTATCTTGGTATTTTTTTCACTGTTAATACAGTCCCAAAATGTAATCAAGTTATCAATATATTGGATCTTTTAAGAAGCAAAGTGTCACCCGCCGACATCATGACACTTTGCATGTTAAAAGTCCAAGACTAATGAACAAAATTCTGAAATATATTTTTTGAGTGGAATTTCCCTTTCAGTACTGCTACACACATGATTTATACAATTTGACCAATAATGTATGTATTTGTCACCGGCTCATTGGGGTCCCTATGAGTTTTTAAGTAGTGGGATTTAAAACTCCCTTTAGAGCAAATATGTACACAAGAAACATAACCCACCACCAGGCAGGCAGTGAGCCCTTTGGTCTGTGGCTCCTGGCCCCTCTGGTACCGTCTACTATGGTAATGTGTCTAGTTTTCAGACTGATTGGCAGGTCTCCCGGTGTGTGTGTGTGATGGGTGTCGTGCTGAGCCTGCACCATAGAGAGGCCCTCCCCTGCCTGCAGTCACGCACCTCCCACTGAGTCCCCAAACGTGTGCTCCCTCTGATTGACTCACCCAGGGCCCAGGCAGGCAGACACCACAGCCCCTGACTGCAGGATAGGAGTTAGGAGTCCTAACAATACAGAGCATGATTGGGACAACCCCACTGAGTCACACAGTCACTGACTACCAACCACCTACTGTTAGACAGACAGACAGACAGACAGACAGACAGACAGACAGACAGACAGACAGACAGACAGACAGACAGACAGACAGACAGACAGACAGACAGACAGACAGACAGACAGACAGACAGACAGACAGACAGACAACCCCACTGAGTCACACAGTCACTGACTACCAACCACCTACTGTTAGACAGACAGGCAGGCAGGCAGGCAGACAGACAGACAGACAGACAGACAGACAGACAGACAGACAGACAGACAGACAGACAGACAGGCAGGCAGGCAGGCAGGCAGGCAGGCAGGCAGGCAGACAGACAGACAGACAGACAGACAGACAGACAGACAGACAGACAGACAGACAGACAGACAGACAGACAGACAGACAGACAGACAGACAGACAGACAGACAGACAGACAGACAGACAGACAGACAGACAGACAGACAGACAGACAGACAGACAGACAGACAGACAGACAGAATTGGGCCTTTGGAAAATGTTTTAATTTTATTTCTGAAAATGAATATTTGTCTTTCTAACAAGGCCAAGCAGAGTGGGAAAAATATATTATAATACCTTTCTATACCATCAAAGGACGTATTCATGTCATTTATCCTTGAGCTGTCATTGTTATTTCACATTTTTGCATCAGTATTGGAATTGGCTTATGACTGAATAACAGAATATTACATTTAACAATGGGCCTATTCAACATCTCTCTCTGCATGCATGGCATCTTTGTGTTCATCTAATATTGTGTTCACTGTTCAAAAGAGTGGAATACAAAAACACATTTAAACCCCTAGCCTTGGGTGGTTTGGTGAACATTTCTCCTTCCTCAGCCCCCTTTCTGTGGCTTCATAATGTGAACGTGTAAATCGGGGCTAAAAGGACATTCTGCAGAGCTGTAACATATCCGCTCAGTTGTCATCAGCCAGCATCATAATTCTCATGTTGTCATGGTAGTTTAGGACGAGGGAGGAGAGGATAGGGGGAGGATGGTTAGAGAATGCAGGTCACTTTCCAAACAGAGACCTTGTTGTGGGAGGCGGCATCCTTGTGAAGGGCTGATAAGGCTCTGTGTGTAGGCTTCAACCTGATGATGAATCACCTGCTTATCTGGCTCAGCCCAGAGAGGATGGTACAGGATCCAGGCCGCCCGCCCAGCCGCCCATCAGAGACAGGAAGAGGAGCAGGGCTCACCCTCAGCTCACAGTACAGCACAGGGCTGGGACAGAGACCTTATCAACCATCAGCCCCACTGACATCATATCCTGTCATTCATACATCTTTATATACAGTTATAGAGAGCTAAGTGCCATACATCTATATTCATATTTCATCTATAAATCAAACACCCTATACAGTACATCTTTACAGCTCAGGTATGACTGCTGGCTCAGACAGGGATATTATCACAGTACATCTTTACAGCTCAGGTATGACTGCTGGCTCAGACAGGGATATTATCACAGTACATCTTTACAGCTCAGGTATGACTGCTGGCTCAGACAGGGATATTATCACGGTACATCTTTACAGCTCAGGTATGACTGCTGGCTCAGACAGGGATATTATCACGGTACATCTTTACAGCTCAGGTATGACTGCTGGCTCAGACAGGGATATTATCACGGTACATCTTTACAGCTCAGGTATGACTGCTGGCTCAGACAGGGATATTATCACGGTACATCTTTAAAGCTCAGGTATGACTGCTGGCTCAGGCAGGGATATTATCACGTTACATCTTTACAGCTCAGGTATGACTGCTGGCTCAGACAGGGATATTATCACTATGAGCTTCACTCAAACAATTAATATACACTGAGTGTACAAAGCATTGTGAACACATGTTCTTTCCATGACACAGACTGACCAGGTGAATCCAGGTGAAAGCTATGATCCATTATTGTAAAATCCACTTCAATCAGTGTAGATGACGGGGAGTGTAATGGATTTCTTCATCTGAACGAGAGGTGGACCAAAGCGCAGCGTGGTTGTTTTGATTCATGTTTTAATAAATCTCTTCACATGAACAAACTAACAAAAACAAGAAATGTGAAAACTCAAAACAGCCCTATCTGGTGCAAAACACAGAGACAGGAACAATCACCCACAAACACACAGTGACACCCAGGCTACCTAAGTATGATTCTCAATCAGAGACAACTAATGACACCTGCCTCTGATTGAGAACCATACTAGGCCGAAACATAGAAATACCCAAATCATAGAAAAACAAACATAGACTGCCCACCCAACTCACGCCCTGACCATACTAAATAATGATAAAACAAAGGAATAAAGGTCAGAACGTGACAGGGAGGATACAGGTTAAAGAAGGATTTTTAAGCCTTGAGACAATTGAGACATGGATTGCTTTCATTATTTGTTACTTTTATTACTTATTTTTTAAATGGTTTTACCTAACAGGTATTTTTCTTAAAACTGCATTGTTGGTTAAGAGCATGTAAGTAAGGTCTACCTACACCTGTTGTATTCGGCGCATGTGACAAATACAATTTGATTTGATTTGATTTGATATCATTCAGAGGGTGAATAGGCAAGACAAAATATTTAAGTGCCTTTGAACGGGGTATGGTAGTAGGTACCATGCACCCACCGGTTTGAGTGTGTCAAGAACTGCAACGCTGCTGGGTTTTTCAACAGTTTCCCATGTGTATCAAGAATGGTCCACCACTCAAAGGACATCCAGTCAACTTAACACAACTGTGGGAAGCATTGGAGTGGGCATGTGGAAAGCATTCGACACCTTATAGAGTCCACGCCCGACGGATTGAGGCTGTTCTGAGAGCAAAAGCAGGGTGCAACTCAATATTAGGAAGGTGTTCCTAATGTTGAAATGGTCTGGTATGAAAGGGGAGAGACTAACACTAACACTGAGAGGACTGATATACAGCAGTACTTCCTATTGTTTCACTTAGCACCAGGAGCCATCCATCTTACATGTAGCCTGCAGTACAACTATTGAGGATCTGACCTCATGTGAATACTCTGTATCCCCTTCCTCTGTTCATGTGAATACTCTGTATCCCCTTCCCCTATTCATGTGAATCATCCCCTTCCTCTGTTCATGTGAATACTCTGTATCCCCTTCCTCTGTTCATGTGAATCATCCCCTTCCTCTGTTCATGTGAATACTCTGTATCCCCTTCCCCTATTCATGTGAATCATCCCCTTCCTCTGTTCATGTGAATACTCTGTATCCCCTTCCCCTATTCATGTGAATCATCCCCTTCCTCTGTTCATGTGAATACTCTGTATCCCCTTCCTCTGTTCATGTGAATCATCCCCTTCCTCTGTTCATGTGAATACTCTGTATCCCCTTCCTCTGTTCATGTGAATACTCTGTATCCCCCTCCTCTGTTCATGTGAATCATCCCCTTCCTCTGTTCATGTTAATCATCCCCTTCCTCTGTGTCCTGTGAATCATCCCCTTCCTCTGTGTCCTGTGAATCATCCCCTTCCTCTGTTCATGTGAATCATCCCCTTCCTCTGTTCATGTTAATCATCCCCTTCATCTGTTCATGTTAATCATCCCCTGCCTTTGTTCATGGTAATCATCCCCTTCCTCTGTTCCATGCGAATCATCCCCTTCCTCTGTTTATCTTAATCATCCCTTCCTCTGATCATGTGAAACATCCCCTTCCTCTGTTCATGTGAATCATCCCCTTCCTGTGTTTATGGGGATCATCCCCGTCCTCTGTTCATGTTAATCATCCCCTTCCTGTGTTCATGTTAATCATCCCCTTCCTGTGTTCATGTTAATCATCCCCTTGCTCTGTTCATGCTAATCATCCTCTTACTCTGTGTCCTGTGATTCATCCCCTTCCTCTGTTCATGTGAATCATCCCCTTCCTCTGTTCATGTGGATCATCCCCTTCCTCTGTTCATGTTAATCATCCGTTTCCTCTGTTCATGTGAATCATCCCCTTCCTCTGTTCATGTTAATCATCCGTTTCCTCTGTTCATGTGAATCATCCCCTTCCTCTGTTCATGTTAATCATCTGTTTCCTCTGTTCATGTTAATCATCCCCTTCTTCTGTTCATGTTAATCATCCCATTCCTCTGTTCATGTGCTTGGCAGGCAGGGTTACAGTGGGGTGTAGAGCTAGGATAGGAATCAACTATCTCTATCAGTGGAGATGTTTTTGACGTCTTTCTTCATCACTGCTGGACCAATGTATCTTATAGTTGGCTGTTCTGAGACTGTGTAGAGTGTGTGTGTGCCTGTGTGTGTGTCCATGTGTCCATGCACGCCTCTTCTCTGCCCCGCTCTAATGGCAGCTGGCATGGGGCCAGCATCATAGTAGAGGTAATTAGAATCCAGGGGTTTACGGAAGGAGCAACGATCCCCCCGATCTCACTATTAACAAATCTTTTAACAAACCTTACCGCCACTCTCCCCTACGGATCCCTACCCAGCCAATGAGATGGTTGGAAAGTAAAAACAGAGAGCTTACCATGCAAAGCAAACACCAGATATCTGGTGTGGACTTGGTAATGTTCCAGACTGAGGAAATGGACCGGGGGATTGTAGAGAAGATGCAAAGTGAAAAGACCTGGGGAAAGAGAGCTGGTCCGGTTGCGGCTCAGTTCAAATCATTACTGTGATTTGCTCCAGGGTGATTCAATTGTGTTTGGGATGCAGCACGTTCTCTGTCTTTAATCCACAGAATTACTATAAGAGAGAAGAGACCAGGGAGTACAAGGCTGTTCACAGACTACTTTGAACCAGGAAGAGAGAATGTGTTCCATTCGCTGAATAACAAGAATTAAGTAATGCACAGTTTCTGTGTAACCTTGAACTGCCCTCTAAATAGACCAGACAAAGTAGTAGCGTAAAACCTCATTATTACATAATATATTATGGAAGCCTTTCTCAATTATGTTACACTATTACTCAATTCTGATGGAAATGATTCCTTGGGATAAAGCAGTGCCTATAGAAGCAGCTTTTCATATTCTACCTTCAGCTCATAGAAAGAGAGAATACTCCTGCATGCAGGGATAGTATTCAGGGTAAAGTGTGAGGAATGCCTCGTGTCTGCTCCTGCGTTTGCAATGACGTTTGAATAGCATACCACAAGGGACATTAGGTTAGAATAAACTTTGTCTCACGAGAGAAAGAGAGAGAGATTTAAAGCTCCCACCTCATCCTTCTTCTCTGGCTGACTCTGACCTTTCTCTCCCCGTCCTTTTGTTTTAATCGTCTCCAGGAGCTCTATGGAGTGATTGTGTTCTTCTCCAGTGGGCCAGCTTCTCTCTGGCTCCCCCCTCCTACATTACAATTCCACCTTTGTATTCACGCCTCAGATCCCCTCCCCTATTGTTCTGCTTTATAACTCTGGGAAACCAGCATCACTCAACTATATTAGCTGGAGCCTACTACTGTCTCTGAGATCGCTTCTCTGAGCCATATTAAAGACTCCCCAGACAAAACTGTCTGTCAAGTTAAACTAAGCTTTAATAAGTAGAGGGATGTGTAACTGAATTCAAATAGGGGCTTGTGTGTATCTATGCTGACAAAGAGAGACGAGCTATTAAGAAAGACAAACTACAACGTTTTGTATGAAGGGGGGGGAGGTGGGGACAGGTTCGATTGGCATTGATTCATTCACATTGTGTCGTGAAACGTCATATTATTGAAAGGGTCTTTAAAAGAGTTTAAGCCTAGTCTTAAGCTAAAACACTGCAGGTGGCAGCGATATTGGGGGATGTTGGAATACTATTCAACCTTTAAAGTATTTCATCCATATCATACACCTATACATAACAAAGTATAGAATGTCCAGCTCAACTGGGAGGACCAAGCTTTCGTTCATTGGATCCGTGTACATCAGAGCACGCTATCTTGAACATGATTAATTCATGAAAAGAGAAATCGTGCTATCACATTTTATTTTCCAGTTGTTTATTCAGAGAATGTGTGCACCACAATGTTAATAGGGATATCATACTGTAAGTTCACACAGAGACAGCGGCATAGCACAGAGGCTATTGCATTCCTGAGGAGCATTCTCACTGGTAACAGGGAGGGAATTGAAGTGGAGCTCCCTGCTTCATCGCCGTCACCTAGTTTCACAGCTTGGGAAAAAATATACAATGACTTTTTTCATTCCATACAGTAGAAAGTGACATTGCTTCTCTCTGACTTGGTTTCTTACACTCTGCCTCTTTGGTTAGCCATCAATCAGCTTGAAGAAATGGAAATCTAGTTAAACCAGCCTTTCAAAACCAGAGGGCTGCTGAAGGATATCACACAGACAGTGCAAGTCCTCATTTAATAAAGGAGATAGGGAAAAAGAGAGAGAGGAGAGGAACACAGCAACCTTGGTTGTCATCTTCTGAACATGTTGTTGCCTGCTGTTGCTCTCGGTCTAAATGAAAACTGGCATATTTATATTTATTTTAAATGAACATGATTGTGGGCCTGCCAGTGTCAGGAGGATTTTATTTACATACCAATTATCACATTTACGAACCGCCTTTTCTACTGATTAATATAATTGCCATATACACAAGCATGCATACGAGAGAGAGGGAGAGGAAGAGGGAAGAGGATGGGGGCCGTTTTGAGACTGCCGTGAAATTCATGTGTCTGCTAAAAGAGAAAGCTGATTGCCTTGCCTTTGCAGGGGGAGAAAAGCATAACTTTAAGTAAGTCCTCCATGTTAAACTGTTACCTCCAGGGCATAGGGATTTCTCACCTTTCCAATTACTATTTGAGCTGGAAAGCACAATATTTCCCAACCTTTCTCGTTCTTCCTCACACGAGAGGGCCAGGCTCGATCGGCTGTTACTTGGAGGTGGCTCGCAGGCATACTCCATTCTGACAGAAAGAGGAGAGGAGAAGAGAGAATAGGAGGCTCTCTGCTCGAGTGTGGTGGAGGGGGAACGGGCTGGCTGTCGCGCTGAAGCCCTATTAATAAAATGACTCTGTAATGGGCAGTTCCCTGCAGCCTGGCACAGGAACAGAGAGAGGGATTGATGGACGGGGCCTAGTCTAGTTCTCCCTCCTTGCATTCTTAGCTAACTGTATGGACTACTCCTCTCATACTTAGCTAACTGTATGGACTACTCCTCTCATACTTAGCTAACTGTATGGACCACTCCTCTCATACTTAGCTAACTGTATGGACTATTCCTCTCATACTTAGCTAACTGTATGGACTATTCCTCTCATACTTAGCTAACTGTATGGACTATTCCTCTCATACTTAGCTAACTGTATGGACTACTCCTCTCCCAATCCAAGGCCAGCCACCATCACACAAGTCTGAATGAGACAGGGCTAGGCTATAAGAGGACAGTGAAGACAATTCTCCATCATAGTAGTAATTCAGCCTGCCTTACTGCTCTCTGTCAGTCCATTGGTCATACTCGCCCTTCTGTGACTCCCTCTCTAATTGTGCATATTTGTCGTGCTGATGGTTTTGCTCGGTGCTGCAGGAGGATCTGTTGAGTCCATCGCCGTGGCGTTCGAAGGCGTTATATGACACACAAAGGTCCCTGTTAGAATATGCATCAGTTTGCTTCGCCATAGCGACCTCTTTGGATACTGAGTGGGGGACCTCATGAATATTTAATTCTGACAGATTTGAGGAATTTTCTTCCTCAAGTGTTTTTCTCGAGCCATTTTGTTAATGTCAACATGAAAAAAAGTTTCTGACATAGCCTTAGTGTTGACATATAACCTATACTGTATAATTATATACTGTATGATTCTGGTTGAATAATTAAGGCTGACTGAATATTTTAGGCTGTCTTATCTATCCTTTGTCTAAGTAATACAGCTCATTACTTAGCCCTCTCCAGTCCACTATCACTCATTAGGCAATTCATTGTCCCTTTGATGAAAACACAGCTTTATAAGCACCTGATACCCCGTTTGCCTTGCTCACAACACTCAGTTTTAGCATTATAAAGGAATATCATGCTTATATCATGCTTATATCATGCTTTTTCCAAGATGGCGTAGCAGTCGGATGTCTGTTTTGTTTGTCTTGTCCTGTCCCATGTATATATCGTTTTTCTTCGTATATATTTTGTATATATTTTTTACATATTTTTTATCTCAATTTCCATCTATGGACTGAACATACTCTCCTGCAACCCGGATCACCCAATGTGGTATGGATCTGCTATTTTTTATACTTTAGAACCGGAACCCCCTTCAGAAGCTAGCCAGCTAACTAGCTACTAGCTAGTAGTCAGTTAGCCACTGCTAGCGGTCATCACCATTAACTCGGACTGCCAGCCTCAGGCCGGTCAATTCCTGCCAGTCTGCACAGCGCTATATCAACCCAGAGCATATCGGACTGCTTTTTCTCTACCACATCTCCCGATTCCTACCGCAAGCTCTGATCCTTTACTCCGGATCATCGCAGCTACTATCCGAGTGGTTACTCCTGGCTAATGTCTCTGTCCCAAAGCAAACACCAGTTAGCCTAGAGCTAGCCTCAAGCTAAGCCCATCTCCCGGCTAGCCGAAGAGATCCATCAGACAATTCCTGTGCTTCAATACCTCTTTTGCTAATTGGCCTGGACTCTTTGCTACCGACACGGAGCGCCACCGATCCATCACGACTGGTCTGCCGACGTAACCGTCCGAGGGGGTTTCAACAGGCTCTTCCGTTGCGACGTTACCGTGAGGCCCATCTGCTAGCCTGCTAGTCCGGCCTGCTAGCTGTCTGAATGCCTCCAGCTCGCCTAGCAACTCATTGGACCCTATGATCACTCGGCTACACATGCCTCTCCCTAATGTCAATATGCCTTGTCTACTGCTGTTTTGGTTAGTGATTGTTGTCTTATTTCACTGTAGAGCCTCCAGCCCTGCTCTATATGCCTTAGCCCTTGTGTCCCCCCCCCCCCCCCCCACCCCCCCACACACGCAGTGACCTCACCTGGCTTAAATGGTACCTCTAGATACAAAACCTCTCTCATCGTCACTCAATTCCTAGGCTTACCGCCACTGTACTCACATCCTACCACACCCTTGTCTGTACATTATGCCTTGAATCTATTCTTCCGCACCCAGAAACCTGCTCCTTTTACTCTCTGTTCCGAACGCACTAGACGACCAGTTCTTATAGCCTTTAGCCGTACTCTCATCCTACTCCTCCTCTGTTCCTCTGGTGATGTAGAGGTTAACCCTGGCCCTGCAACCCCCAGCATCACTCCCATGCTCCTTTTACTCTCTGTTCCGAACGCACTAGACAACCAGTTATTTTAGCCTTTAGCCGTACTCTCATCCTACTCCTCCCCTGTTCCTCTGGTGATGTAGAGGTTAACCCTGGCCCTGCAACCCCCAGCATCACTCCCATGCTCCTTTTACCCTCTGTTCCGAACGCACTAGACGACCAGTTCTTTTAGCCTTTAGCCGTACTCTCATCCTACTCCTCCTCTGTTCCTCTGGTGATGTAGAGGTTAACCCTGGTCCTGCAGCCCCCAGCATCACTCCCATTCCCCAGGCGCACTCATTTGTTGACTTCTGTAACCGTAAAAGCCTTGGTTTCATGCATGTTAACATTAGAAGCCTCCTCCCTATCTTTGTTTTATTCACTGCTTTAGCACACCCCGCCAACCCGGATGTCCTAGCCGTGTCTGAAACCTGGTTTAGGAAGGCCACCAAATATCCTGAAATTTCCATCCTCAACTATAACATTTTCCTACAAGATAGAACTGCCAAAGGGGGTGGAGTTGCAATCTACTGCAGGGATAGCCTGCAGAGTTCTGTCATACTATCGAGGTCTGGCCCGGGTATCCTGGAAGGATATTGACCTCATCCCGTCAGTAGAGGTTGCCTGGTTCCTCTTTAAAAGTTCTTTCCTCTCCATTTTAAATTAGCATGCCCCATTCAAAAAATGTAGAACTAAGAACAGATATAGCCCTTGTTTCAACCCAGACTTGACTGCCCTTGACCAGCACAAAAACATCCTGTGGCGTTCTGCATTAGCATCGAAAAGCCCCTGCGATATGCAACAGGAACCAGTATACTCAGTTAGTTAGCAAAGCTAAGGCTAGCTTTTTCAAACAGAAATGTGCTTCCTGTAGCACTAATTCCAAAACGTTTTGTGACACTGTAAAGTCCATGGAGAATAAGAGGACCTCTTCCCAGCTTCCCACTGCACTGAGGATAGGAAACACTGTCATCACCCCCCCCCCCCCCCCGCTTCCCCTTCACCCAAATCCAGACAGATGATATTCTAAAAGAGCTGCAAATTCTGGATCCCTACAAATCAGCTGGGCTAGACAATCTGGACTCTCTCTTTCTAAAGTGATTAGCCGAAATTGTTGCAACCCCTATTACTAGCCCATTCAACCTCTCTTTCGTATCGTCTGAGATCCCCAAAGATTAGAAAGTTGACGCTATCATCCCCCTCTTCAAAAGGGGAGACACTCTAGACCCAAACTGTTATAGACCTATATCCGTCCTGCCCTGCCTTTCTAAATTTCTTCGAAAGTCAAGTTAACAAACAGATCACTGACCATTTTTAATCCCTCCACAATGCTATCTGGTTTCCGAGCTGGTATTGGGTGCATATCAGCCATGCTCAATGTCCTAAATGAGTGGCCTCCCGGGTGGCGCAGTGGTTCAAGGCACTGGGTTCGAGCCCAGGCTATGTCGCAGCTGGCCGCAATCGGATGTCCATGGGGCGACGCCCAGCGTCATCCGGGTTAGGGAGGGTTTGCCTGGCAGGGATATCCTTGTCTCATCGCGCAGTAGCAACTCCTGTGGCAGGCCGGGCGCAGTGCACGCTGACCAGGTCGCCAGGTGTATGGTGTTTCCTCCGACACATTGGTGCGGCTGGCTTCCGGGTTGGATGTGCGTTGTGTCAAGAAGCAGTGCAGCTAGGTTGGGTTGTGTTTCGGAGGAGTCATGGCTCTCAACCTTCGCCTCTCTTGAGTCTGTATGGGAGTTGCAGCGACTGTAACTACTACCAATCGGATACTTCAAAATTGGGGTGAAAAAAATTTCCTAAACAATATCATAACCACCATTGATAAAAGAGAGTACTGTGCAGCCATCTTCATCGACCTGGCCAAGGCTTTCGACTCAATCACTGCATTCTTATCGGCAGACTCGATAGCCTTGGCTTCTCAAATGACTGCCTCACCTGGTTCGCCAACTACTTCTCAGATAGAGTTCAGTGGGTCAAATCGGAGGGCCTGTTATCCGAACCTCTGGATAGTCTCTATGGGGGTGCCACAGGTTTCAATTCTCGGGCCGACTCTTTTCTCTGTATACAGCTCTTGCTGCTGGTGATTCTCTGATCCACCTCTACGCAGAGGACACCATTCTGTATACTTCTGGCCCTTCTTTGGACACTGTGTTAACTAACCTCCAGACGAGCTTCAATGCCATACAACTCTCCTTCCGTGGCCTCCAACTGCTCTTAAATGCAAGTAATGGACTGCAGTGAGGTGAAAAGGGTTGAGGTGTGGGACAATGGACTGCAGTGAGGTTAAAGGGGTCAAGGTGTGGGTCAATGGACTGCAGTGAGGTGAAAAGGGTTGAGGTGTGGGACAATGGACTGCAGTGAGGTGAAAGGGGTCGAGGTGTGGGACAATGGACTGCAGTGAGCTGGAAGGGATCGAGGTGTGAGACAATGGACTGCAGTGAGGTGAAAGGGGTCGAGGTGTGGGATAATGGACTGCAGTGGGGTGAAAAGGGTTGAGGTGTGGGACAATGGACTGCAGTGAGGTGAAAGGGGTCGAGGTGTGGGACAATGGACTGCAGTGAGCTGGAAGGGATCGAGGTGTGAGACAATGGACTTCAGTGAGGTGAAAGGGGTCGAGGTGTGGGATAATGGACTGCAGTGGGGTGAAAAGGGTTGAGGTGTGGGACAATGGACTGGAGGTGAAAGGGGTCGAGGTGTGGGACAATGGACTGCAGTGAGGTGGAAGGGGTCGAGGTGTGGGACAATGGACTGCAGTGAGGTGAAATGGGTCGAGGTGTGTGACAATGTACTGCAGTGGGGTGAAAAGGGTTGAGGTGTGGGACAATGGACTGCAGTGGGGTGAAAAGGGTTGAGGTGTGGGACAATGGACTGCAGTGGGGTGAAAAGGGTTGAGGTGTGGGACAATGGACTGCAGTGAGGTGAAAGGGGTCGAGGTGTGGGACAATGGACTGCAGTGAGGTGAAATGGGTCGAGGTGTGTGCCAATGGACTGCAGTGAGGTGAAATGGGTCGAGGTGTGGGACAATGGACTGGAGGTGAAAGGGGTCGAGGTGTGGGACAATGGACTGCAGTGGGATGAAAAGGGTTGAGGTGTGGGACAATGGACTGCAGTGGGGTGAAAAGGGTTGAGGTGTGGGACAATGGACTGCAGTGGGGTGAAAAGGGTTGAGGTGTGGGACAACGGACTGCAGTGGGGTGAAAAGGGTTGAGGTGTGGGACAATGGACTACAGTGGGGTGAAAAGGGTTGAGGTGTGGGACAATGGACTGCAGTGAGGTGGAAGGGGTTGAGGTGTGGGACAATGGACTGCAGTGAGGTGAAATGGGTCGAGGTGTGGGACATTGGACTGCAGTGAGGTGAAGAGGGTTGAGGTGTGGGACAATGGACTGGAGGTGAAAGGGGTCGAGGTGTGGTACAATGGACTGCAGTGAGGTGAAAGGGGTCGAGGTGTGGGTCAATGGACTGCAGTGAGGTGAAAGGGGTCGAGGTGTGGGTCAATGGACTGCAGTGAGGTGAAAGGGGTCGAGGTGTGGGACAATGAACTGCAGTGAGGTGAAATGTGTCGAGGTGTGGAACAATGGACTGCGGTGAGGGTCAGCCACGCTGCAGGTAATTTACCATCACTCTTTTCACAGAGGAGAATTGATCCCATGAAGTGATGATTTCTAGTATGTGAGAGTTTCCACCCACCAACACAGACTAGTAGACATTAAGTCAAGATGGGAGCAGAGCTGGTTTGGAACATTAGTGTCTGAAGCCTCTTTTGAAGGCCTGCCTCCCAGCCTGAGGGGGTCAGGAAGTTTCTAGCAGCACTGGTTCAGGTCCCTGGTGTAGCCTTGCATACCAGTAGTTCTGTGTGGGTTGGACGCACCATGACCACTCCTACTCTAGTGTCTGCTCTGCTCTGTTCAGGGACACAATGGGCGGCTTTGCTGCCTGAGTGGAGTAAAGTTATGTTGGCCTGCTCTCCTGTTCCCGTTGACACGACCAAATGCCTGGTTGCTATGAGACAACCCTGCTGTCTTCATGGTGTCCCTGTACTGAAGGGTAGGAGGGGGTGTCAGACATGTTGTGTGTCTCTGTCACCTCCCTTACTGCTGTTTAATTACAACGGTTTCCTGGAAGTTAAGTTTGTCCTGCTGCTCCTTGTTATAGCACTATTAGTAAAACCACTGGAGTGTACATGCTGCACATTGCAGGGACAAAAGCTGAGAGACAATGATATATATATTCTCTGTAAAATAAATAATTGAGAGGGTTGTCATTAGTTTGTCCATTGTCATTGAAACAGCTATCGCCGCTTTGTTAATTTAGAGCATTGTAAAATAATGTAATTAGAAAGAAGACCCATAGTCCGTCAACGTCATTGACATTGTGTTCAGTTATCTTCCCTCTGTGACCCTTCTGGGACCCAGAGCATCAGTAGTCTGCACTCTGCATGCCCCTCATGACACTGCAATCTCATGAAACAATAAATATTTTCTTGGATTCCCTCCAGGCTTCGTCTTTCCCTCTCTTTTCTCTGGCCTGACTGGGCATTGACGTAGACCAGAAGGGATTCAAAATAGTCACATAAAAATCATTCTCCTATTGTGTTGCAACAGAGACTTCAGTGTGTTCCAGTCCCAGTGGATGTGAACTATGGTGCTGTTAGTCCCGGATCCCAGGGAAACCTCTGATGCCTCGCTGTTGTGTGCTGAATGGAAGTAATAGGGGGATTGCTGCTGATCTAAACTGCTGTCATAGTGCATTTCCTTAGCTCTTAAATCTTCCCCTATCGCTGCCGCTTTTTCAGCCCAAAAACGCTACATGTCTCTTTGCTTATTGATGCTTCTGTTCTCTGATAAATAATTCAAACAGCAGCCCATTTGAATTCCTGACCGGCTGGGCGTTTCTGTCATGTTTGTCTTACATATGGATTTGGTTGATTTATTGGCCCGGGTGGAAAGGTTGTCCAGGAGTGGACGTTTAGCATCATATTATCTGACAGAAGCAGGATTAGCCTTCCAAATCAAATCAAATCAAATTTATTTGTCACATACACATGGTTAGCAGATGTTAATGCGAGTGTAGCGAAATGCTTGTGCTTCTAGTTCCGACAATGCAGTAATAACGAACAAGTAATCTAACTAACAATTCCAAAAAAAACTACTGTCTTATACACAGTGTAAGGGGATAAAGAATATGTACATAAGGATATATGAATGAGTGATGGTACAGAGCAGCATAGGCAAGATACAGTAGATGATATCGAGTACAGTATATACATATGAGATGAGTATGTAAACCAAGTGGCATAGTTAAAGTGGCTAGTGATACATGTATTACATAAGGATGCAGTTGATGATATAGAGTACAGTATCTACGTATGCATATGAGATGAATAATGTAGGGTAAGTAACATTATATAAGGTAGCATTGTTTAAAGTGGCTAGTGATATATTTACATCATTTCCCATCAATTCCCATGATTAAAGTGGCTGGGGTAGAGTCAGTGGCATTGACAGTGTGTTGGCAGTAGCCACTCAATGTTAGTGGTGGCTGTTTAACAGTCTGATGGCCTTGAGATGGAAGCTGTTTTTCAGTCTCTCGGTCCCAGCTTTGATGCACCTGTACTGACCTCGCCTTCTGGATGACAGCGGGGTGAACAGGCAGTGGCTCGGGTGGTTGATGTCCTTGATGATCTTTATGACCTTCCTGTAGCATCGGGTGGTGTAGGTGTCCTGGAGGGCAGGTAGTTTGCCCCCGGTGATGCGTTGTGCAGACCTCACTACCCTCTGGAGAGCCTTACGGTTGAGGGCGGTGCAGTTGCCATACCAGGCGGTGATACAGCCCGCCAGGATGCTCTCGATTGTGCATCTGTAGAAGTTTGTGAGTGCTTTTGGACCCCCAGGGGTCCTGGGATCTAAACAAGGGTTTGATTACCTTCCCTTTGTGATGTTCCTGCTTTGACTGCAAATCTACTCCACCTGAGTCAATCTGCATTCTCATACACTCTCAACCCGCCTTGTCCTCAGGTTCAAACTCTTCAGGTATTTAGCAAATCACCCTAGCTAACTGGCTGTACGCGTTTCACCTGGCCTACACTGCCTCATTCTAACTGGCTGCTACAAGCTGCCATGTAGTCGTTAGCACAACAGCCATGTGTGTACTCTCTCCTATAAAGTGTGTTGGTGTAGCGGTAATTCAATGAACGCATTTTGTCATGAGCTTTATTTATTAACAGTGAACTGATTTTGCTTCTTGGCCCCAGACGGCCTTTGTAGAGCGTGGTCCTCTTTCTTGGTGGACACAAAGCCAGAGGACTGCAGCGCTCCAGTCTATAGCTAAAGTACCACACACTGAAGAAATAGACTGGGGCGCTTTTCTTCATTGTCACAAAAGGCCAGCCACTCCGCTGGAGTCCCCACTCCCCTTTTACATAGTGATAAGACAGCCATTATCCTCTGAACCTTTCTTTGCACTCGGCCAGGAGAAAGGAAAGAGTGAGAGAAGGGAGGAGGATGGTAGAGAGAGAGAAAGAGAGAGATTTCTCCTTCCCTAGAGTGAGACTGGGCTTCACCTCTGTGTGGAGGGGTTTTGTGTGAGCCGTGAAGAGGTCCTTAACCTTCTATCAGATGGAGCCACAGAGTTGTGCTCTGCCTGAATGGCTGCATTGAAAAGCCCTGAAGCAGAGGATATGCTTCTATAGACTTGGGGAGAGGAGAGAGAGAGAATGCAACGAGCTTCGGTCGGGCCGCTGGAGTGTGACCCTCTCATGATGTGCACGCACTGTGAAACACTCCATCACCGCTGAACTTGTGTCCTGCGTTGAATAGGCTGCCTGACAAACCGGTCCTCCCACTGAGGTGTCATAAAAACAGACAGACACACGGATATCTTAACATCTGAATATGGGAGGCCTATAATACACAGCATTGATGGCCTATAGGCCAATTTATTTTACAAAGATGTGCTAGTGTTGCCACTGGCCGTTTGTACTAGACATTATATGTCAGCCTCAGGGAAACATACTACTATTTACCACTGTACAGTAGGCTGTATTCTTCATCGGAAATGTGTTCTAGGGAATTGGATGACTATAGGTGTGAAAAGAGGAAATCCTAGAGGACATATATCATCCAGTTGTATTTTTTCCCACCCGGCTGTATAAGCAGGTGGTTTAGGTCCATGTCCATTTGGAGGTGGTTATAGTACAGCAGCACTGGTAGGTGCGTGGTAGAGCTCTAGAGTAGACTAGTGCCTACATCCTGTGGCAGGTTGGCAGCGTTGCAGCAGGGTGGCTGCAGTAGGGTGGCTGCAGCAGTGTGGCTTCAGCAGGGTGGCTGCAGTAGGGTGGCTGCAGCAGTGTGGCTGCAGCAGGGTGGATGCAGCAGGGTGGCTGCAGCAGTGTGGGTGCAGCAGGGTGGCTGCAGTAGGGTGGCTGCAGCAGTGTGGCTGCAGTAGGGTGGCTGCAGCAGGGTGGCTGCAGTAGGGTGGCCTGGCAGAGCTCCTCTTTATCCAGTCAGACAGTTCTATCAGATCCCTCTGCTCCTGTCTCTTCCCATCTCCTCCCTCACTCCCCATGGTTGTCCTCTACCAGCCAGCCCTGCCACCCTCCCTCCCACCGCGCCTCGCCCCCCTGAACTCACCACCCACCGGACCACACTGCACTGCCTCCCCAGGACCCAGCCTGCTCCTCTCCACACCACACATTACCTAGCGACTGTAACCAGGGAATGTGTGGTGCACAGTGACATTGAGATGTCTTATCTCCCCCTCTGTGGTTTTGTCTGGTGCAGTTTTTTTTCTCATCCAATTTCTCGCTTTTTTATTGTTCTCTCAACGAGAAACCACGATGAAAATGAGTGGGCCTAAGTCTGTTTTTAAGCACTTCTTCTGAATTATAGGGAACAGATTTCTGTTTTACAATCTGTCGTGAGATGTGTGAGAATAAACATTTGCCGTCTGTGTCTCTCTGTGTGGCTTTATTGGCCAGCATGATGAGAGTTGATATCATCATGGATCATGTTGCTGCCTGGTGGCACAGCAGATGAGGCTGGGGTTGGTTGGTGCAGTGAGGTGTCTCTGCCTGGTTGGCTCTAACGGTCTATGGTTCCATGAGGAAGACTATCCATTGTCCCCCATTGAAGGATACACACTATTTGCCCTCTTTTACTTGTCAGCATCTTTGCATCTTTTCCACACTATAGAGGCCATCACCATTGTATTTATTTTCCATGTCTCTCCTATCTGCCTTCAGACTAATGCCTGTTTTCCTCTTTGGTCTTTCAGGTAGAAGACGCCATGCTTATGTTTGATAAAACTACTAACAGACATAGAGGTAAGTCCACCATCCATATATTACCCTCCCTTGTGTTTTTCTTTTATGTGTATTCATGTGACAGAAAATAGTACATTTCTGTGGCAGTTTCCCTTGTAAACAGCACAAGGGTGATTCTTTTCACATGGTGCCAGCTTGTTACAGTGCTTATCCAAGCACTGGAAAACATCCTTTAAAAATCAATATAGTGGTATTCAAAAACCTACGACCTGGATGAGGCGTGACTGAGGTTACAGGTGGTGGTGGGTGTTGTTTAGGAACACACTTGGGTTCCTAGGGTGCTGCCTACCTGCTGCCTGGCTCTAGTGCTACCGGTCGCTGCGCTTGGAGATAACAGCAGAGATAAGGCCCAGGAGCAATGCTGTCTTTATCTCTCTTATCTGCTCTTTATCTGGGATTAGGGGGAGGCTTCTCTAAAGCAGAGGACTTTCCAAAGACAGACTATCTCCCTCTCCTTCCCTGAATTACAATAGCACCACCAGACACTGTGCCCTGTATATTGCCTCGTTATGGATACGTACATTTCTTGTGTTACTTTTTGATTGATTAGATTTTTTAAACTTTTGTTTATTTAGTAAATATTATATTAACTCTATTTCTTGAACTGCATTGTTGGTTAAGGGCTTGTGAGTAAGCATTTCACGGTAAGGTCTACTACACCTACTACACGCATGTGACAAATAAAATCTCCACAGCGCCAGCCAGGCCACTAATCACTAACCAATAGCAGGCTAAAAGACACTAAAACATCTAATATAGTCTACAGCTGATAGACAGACAGACATAGTGCCTCTGTTATTGTTCCTGTGGTCCACAGTGATGTGTAGCAATGCTGATGTGATGACAGTATGGAAACTATAAAGGCCACAGTAGTGCAGCCATTGGGGGGGTGCGTGCTTAGTCCTCTCCTTTACTCCCTGTTCACCCACGACACCATCATTAAGTTTGCAGACAAAGCGACGGTGGTAGGCCTGATCACCGACCATGATGAGAGCCTATAGGGAGGAGGTCAGAGACCTGTCAGTGTGGTGCCATGACATCAACCTCTCCCTCAACGTCAGCACAAAAGAGCTGATTGTGGACTACAGGAAACAGAGGGCCGAGTATGCCCACATTCACATCGACGGGTCGTTGTGTAGTGGAAGAAAAGCTTGTTGCGGCTTTACGCATGACATTGTGAGTTAACCCAACAAGGCTGTAGTGGAGTGGGTCAAAAGCTTCAAGTTCCTCAGACAAAGCGACGGTGGTAGGCCTGATCACCAACCATGATGAGAGCCTATAGGGAGGAGGTCAGAGACCTGTCAGTGTGGTGCCATGACATCAACCTCTCCCTCAACGTCAGCACAAAAGAGCTGATTGTGGACTACAGGAAACAGAGGGCCGAGCATGCCCACATTCACATCGACGGGTCGTTGTGTAGTGGAAGAAAAGCTTGTTGCGGCTTTACGCATGACATTGTGAGTTAACCCAACAAGGCTGTAGTGGAGTGGGTCAAAAGCTTCAAGTTCTTCAGTGTCCACATCACTAAGGACCTATCATGGTCCAAACACACCAACAAAGTCTTGAAGAGGGCACGAAAACATCTCTTCACCCTCAGGAGGCTGAAAAGATTTGGAATAGGCCTCAGATCCTCAAAAACATTTTCAGCTGCACCATTGAGAGCATCTTGACTAGCTGGATCACCGCTTGTTATGATCTGCTTGGCACCCGACCGTAAGGTGCTACAGAGGGTAGTGCATACGGCCCAGTACATCACTTGGGCCAAGCTCCCTGCCGTCCAGGACCTCTATACCAGGGCATGTCAGAGGAAGCCCTAAAAATTGTCAAAGACTCCAGCCACCTAAATCATAGACTGTTCTCTCTGCTACCGTACAGCAAGTCCAGTACCGAACAGCGGTACCAAACCAAAAGGCTCATGAACAGCTTCTACTCCCAAGCCAGCAGACTGTTGAACAGTTAATCAAATGGACACCATGACTATTTGCATTGACCCCCTTTTTGTTTGCACTGACTCTCTTGTATTTGTATTTATTATAGATCCTCATTAGTTCCTGCCAAGGCAACAGCTACTCTTTATGTGGTCCAGGAAAATTAAGGCAGTTATACAATGTTTAAAACATTACAATACATTCACAACAGATTTCACAACAATTGTGTACTCTCAGGCCGCTACTCTACTACCACATATCTACAACATAAAATCCATGTGTACATGTGTGTGTAGTGCGTATGTTATCATGTGTGTGTGTATTTGTGTGTCTCTACATAGTCCCTGCTGTACCATAAGGTCTATTTTTTCTGTTTTATACATCTGATTATACTGTTTGCATAAGTTACTTGACGTGGAATAGAGTTGCATGTAGTCATGGCTCTGTGCGCTGTGCGCCTCCCATAGTCTGTTCTAGACTTGGAGACTGGTGACATGTCTTGTGGGGTATGCATGGTTGTCTTAGCTGTGTGCTAGTAGTTTAAACAGACAGCTCGGTGCATTCAACATGTCAATACTTCTCACAAACACAAGTAGTGATGAAGTGAATCTCTCCTCTACTTAGAGCCAGGAGAGATTGACATGCATATTATTAATGTTAGCCCTCTGTGTACGTTTAAGGGCCAGCCGTGCTGCCCTGTTCTGGGCCAATTGTGCTATTGGACAGTAGTCCAGGTGTGACAAAACTAGGGCCTGTAGGACCTGCCTTGGTGATAGTGTTGTTAAGAAGGCAGAGAAGCCCTTTATTATAGACCTCTCCCCATTTTAGCTATGGTTGTATCATTATGTTTTGACCAAGCAGTTTAGTCGCCTCAATTTCCACATTATTCATTACAATATTTAGTTGAGGTTTAGGGTTTAGTGAATGATTTTGGTTTTTGAAATATGTAGGACTAATTTATTTCTTATCACCCATTCTGAAACGGACTGCAGCTCTTTGTTAAGTGTTGCAGTGATTTCACTTGCTGTGGTAGCTGATGTGTATTGTGTTGAATCATCAGCATACAGTACATAGACACATAGGCTTTACTCAAAGCCAGTGACAGGTCATTGGTAAAGATTTTAAAAAGTAAGGGGCCTAGACAGCTGCCCTGGGGAATGTCTGACTTTATCTGTTTTATTTTGGAGAGGCTTCCAATAAAGAATACCCTCCCTCTGTGTTCTGTAAGACGGTATCTCTCGATCCACAATATAGCAGGTTATACAGCCAAAACACATACGTTATGATCGATAATGTCAAAAGCTGCACTGAAGTCTAACAAAACAGCTCGCACCATTTTGTTATTATCAATTTCTCTTAGCCAAACATCATTAATTTGTGTAAGTACAGGTTGAATGCCCTTCCTATAAGCGTACTGAAAATGTTGCTTACTGTTAAATAGCGTTGTAGCTGGTCGAACACAATTTTTTCCAAAAGTTTACTAACATGCTTACCACGACGCTAGCGTTGCAAAATAAACTGACACATACATTTTATTCAATCATTGCACCCGCACTGCTCACGCTCGTCAACGAGCGTCTTCATTGCCAGAAGCTAAAATAGAAGTTGCTTCTATTTGTGGCGCAGAACGTGCTGCAAGTCCTGCCTCTCTGTTTGGTGCCGGTCTCCATGGAGCGGCGGATCAGCCTCATTGGCTTTTAGAAGCATATGCCCACGTGCCATCTCCTCATTGGTTATACCCACGTGGGTGATTGAAAGATGAACGGAGGTTTGTTGTGGTAATACACCTTATGAAAGTTAGTTGCCAACCGCCATATCAAGTCCAAAGAAGAAAAAGCCTGGAAGGAGGAGAGATGACTAGAAACGATTCGGTTGACCTTTTTTATGTGTGAATTAATAGTCAGCGTAGAGGATCTTGTGATTTCAGATAAAATAACAACTCAATATGTATATCCCAGGACAAATTAGCTAGCAACTGCAAGCTAGCTAAATTTCCATAAATGTTTAATGCTTTTCGACCTGTCTCCAAATTAATATAATTGGGTCAGAATTTGTTTTGATATTTTAACCTGCGTGTCGTGATATCGTTTGGTGTGGGGGGACAAAATCAATTTGTGCACGATGGCACACACGGATGCACGCGCACGTCCGGTTTGGGCATAGTGTAAGGGTTGGTAACAGGCTGTTTGGTCGGCTGTTTGAGCCAGGAAAGGGTGCTTTGCTATTCTTGGGTAGCGGAATGACTTTAGCTTCCCTCCAGGCCTGAGAGCACACATTTTCCTGTAGGCTTAGATTGAAGAGATGAACCAGCTCTATGTACACTCACTAGACTCTACCCACACACTCACACATACTACACTGACACTCCAACACACACATACTGCTTTTTCAAGCAGAAATTTATATCATGTAGCTCGAACTCCAAAAAGTTTTGGGACACTGTAAAGTCCATGGAGAACAAGAGCACCTCCTCCCAGCTGCCCACTGCACTGAGGCTAGGTAACACGGTCACCACTGATACATCCATGATAATCGAACATTTCAATATGCATTTCTCAACGGCTGGCCATGCCTTCCTCCTGGCTACTCCAACCCCGGCCAACAGCTCCCCTTCCTGCAAAACCTGGACCCGTACAAATCAGCTGGGCTAGACAATCTGGACCCTCTCTTTCTAACACTGTCCGCCGCCATTGTTGCAACCCCTATTACCAGCCTGTTCAACCTCTCTTACGTATCGTCCGAGATCCCTAAAGATTGGAAAGCTGCCGCGGTCATCCCCCTCTTCAAAGGGGTGACACCCTAGACCCAAACTGTTACAGACCTATATCAATCCTGCCCTGCCTATCTTCGAAAGCCAAGTTAATAAACAGATCACTGACCATTTCGAATCCCACCGTACCTTCTCCACTGTGCAATCTGGTTTCCAAGCCGGTCACGGGTGCACCTCAGCCACGCTCAAGGTACTAAATGATATCATAACCGCCATCGATAAAAGACAGTACTGTGCAGCCGTCTTCATCGACCTGGCCAAGGCTTGCGACTCTGTCAATCACCATATTCTTATCGGCAGACTCAATAGCCTTGGTTTTTCTAATGACTGCCTCGTCTGGTTCACCAACTACTTTGCAGACAGAGTTCAGTGTGTCAAATCGGAGGGCATGTTGTCCGGACCTCTGGCAGTTTCGATGGGGGTACCACAGGGTTCAATTCTCGGGCCGACTCTTTTCTCTGTATACATCAATGATGTCGCTCTTGCTGTGGGCGATTCCCTGATCCACCTCTACACAGACGACACCATTCTGTATACTTCTGCCCCTTCCTTGGACACTGTGCTAACTAACATCCAAACGAGCTTCAATGCCAAACAACACTCCTTCCATGGCCTCCAACTGCTCTTAAACGCTAGTAAAACCAAATGCATGCTTTTCAACCATTCGCTGCCCACACCCGCCCGCCCGACTTGCATCAACACCCTGGACAGTTCCGACCTAGAATTTGTGGACAACTATAAATACCTAGATGTCTGGCTAGACTGTAAACCCTCCTTCCAGACTCATATTAAAAATCTCCAATCCAAAATCAAATCTAGAATTTGGCTTTCTATTTCGCAACAAAGCCTCCTTCACTCACGTCGCCAAACTTACCCTAGTAAAACTGACTATCCTACCGATCCTCGACTTCGGCGATGTCATCTACAAAATAGCTTCCAATACTCTACTCAGCAAACTGGATGCAGTCTATCACAGTGCCATCCGTTTTGTTACCAAATCACCTTATACCACCCACCACTGCATGCTCTAGTCGGCTGGCCCTCGCTACATATTCATCGCCATACCCACTGGCTCCAGGTCATCTATAAGTCTATGCAAGGTAAAAGCTCCGTCTTATCTCAGTTCACTGGTCATGATAACAACACCCGCCCGTAGCACACGTTCCAGCAGGTATATCTCACTGATCATCCCCAAAGCCAACACCTACTTTGGCCGCATTTCCTTCCAGTTCTCTGCTGCCAGTGACTGGAATGAATTGCAACAATCGCTGAAGTTGGAGACTTTTATTTCCCTCACCAACTTTAAACATCAACTATCTGAGCAGCTAACCAGTCGCTGCAGCTGTACATAGTCCATCTGTAAATAGCCCACCCAATCTATCTACCTCATCCCCATACTGTTTTTATTTTATTTACTTTTCTGCTCTTTTGCACACTAGTATCTCTACTTGCACATCATCATCTGCTCATTTATCACTCTAGTGTTAATCTGCTAAATTGTAATTATTCACTCCTATGGCCTATTCATTGCCTACCTCCTCATGCCTTTTGCACACACTGTATATAGACTTTATTTTTTATACTGTGTGATTGACTTGTTTATTGTGTTATTGGCTTGTCTATTGTTTACTCCATCTGTAACTCTGTGTTGTTGTCTGTGTCACACTGCTTTGCTTTATCTTGGTCAGGTCGCAGTTGCAAATGAGAACTTGTTCTCAACTAGCCTACCTGGTTAAATAAAGGTTAAATAAGATTAAAAATCTACTCCGATTGCAGAGTACGGGTAAGATAGTATAGCTAGCTACATTTTCAGATATTACACATTTCAAATTTTGACAGAGTTGTTTTCATTTCAAGTTAAAGTGTACTGTTAGCTAGCTAGCTAACATTAGCTGGCTGGCTCACTAGTGTATGATCTTATTATTGTATGATCTTATAGCTAGCTAACATTGAACCTGGTTGGTTAGGTACCTGCAGATTCATGCAGGGTAGTAACGTCATGAGTTGGGATTATGGTTCATTGTTTACGTATCTAGCTACATGTCTTAAGAAAAGACTCCACTATGCAAGTATCCTTTTCAATAGAATGTTACTGCAACAACTTTTGATAGACGTAGCTGGTAAATTCTCTCTGGCTATCTACTCCGATTTCAGAGCACTCTCATCTGAGTGTGCAAAGCACAGAATAACTGACAAATTTACGAACGCTCAACACCCGTTGAATATGGCCGGTGTAACCAAACGTTGGCAAAAAAGCATTAATTGTTGCCAGCAGCACAGTTGCAGTCATCAATGCTCTGAAAAGTAAAATGGTCAGTGAGCTGTTCTTTAATTTGTGTCTGGAAATAGCTAGCAAGCTAGCCAATGTTAGCCAGTTAGCTTGGGTGCTTGACTGTTGTTGTTAGGACAGAAAACTTGGATCAACCCTTAAAGAGATGGGTGGGGCTAAAGCTTAAGGGGGTGTGAATGATGCTGAATGGGTGTAGACATGAAAAGCTCTCCAGTAGGTACCAAAATATTAAAAGGCCATTTTCTCAAAAATGAGGTTACAAGTTTATCAACTTTCAAAGCATAATTACTTTCCCATTGTTCCTCAAATGCAGTGTATGATATACCATTTTGTAGCTCTGTGTCACTGCTTTTATCCAATGTAGAAAACACTATTTCAAATTTTGCTACATAAGAGACCGAATCAAGGCGGCCGGTCACAAATGGTAGTAAGACAAAGGAAGTCTCTCACTATTGTTAAGCTCTGAATCAGAAAAATGGCCAGGCCGGGTGTTTATCCATCACTGTCTTCATTTGAAGGGCATTTGGCAGCTCAAAGGCAAACACGTAACACACTGACTGAGAGCAGCTCGTCTCCCATCCCTATCTCCTTCACAGACACACACAGACAGAGCAGAAGTGCAATGCAGCCACAGAGAGAGAGAGAGAGAGAGAGAGAGAGAGGAGGGAAAAGCAGAAACTCGTCATCTCAAAGCAGACCTCACAATGGGTTCTGTCACTAAACATCACAATTCACTCAAACCCATACAGCACTTTCACTAGTTCACATTCTGCTCACTGAGAGGCGCTTTAGCGGACACATTGACAGCAGGCAACACACACACACACACGTTTATGCGTGCACATTTAGTCATTTATTTAACCCTTATTTTACCAGGTAAGTTGACTGAGAACACATTCTCATTTACAGCAACAACCTGGGTAAACGCACACTGGCATACATGCATGAAAACGCACACACACAAATGTACGAAACACACACACACAGACTAGCACAAAGAAAGCTATACAACATTTACGCATCACATGAGTTGCTCGATCCTGAGTAAAGCTCTACATCTGCTTACGTGGTTGGGCAACACTTCCACAGAGAGGTCTGGTCCAATGCTGAGGATATAGTGTTAGTGAGAGAAGCTGTCTAGTGTGAGAGACAGAGGGGAAGTGTCTGGGCTCAGTGTTGTTTATACGAAGAGGACAGGAAATGCCTGTCAGCAGCTGTAGGACACACACTTCCCTCTAAGAGCAGAGGAGAGAAGAGGAGAGTAGGGAGGGAAATTCTAACAAGTAGCAGCCTAGCAGGCTACCGGAACGGGTGGAGGGATAGCTAACTGACTTGGTTCAAATCAAATCAAATGTTTTTTTGTCACTACAGGTGTAGACTAATGTGAAATGCTTACTTACTAGCCCTTTCCCAACAATTCAGAGTTAAAAAGTAAGACAAACATTTTAATAAACACAAAATAACAATTACGAGACTATTTACAAGGAGTACCTGTACCGAGTCAATGTGCAGGGGTACGAAGTAGTTGAGGTAGTTGAGGTAATATGTACATGTAGTTATGGGTAAAAGTGACTAGGCAATCAGGATAGATAATAAACAGAGTAACAGCAGCATAGAGTGTGAAAGAGTGTGAAAGTGTGTGTGTGAGCGTATGTAGTATGTGTGTGTGTGTTTGTTTTTTTGCTTCTGTTTTCCCCCACCTTTATTTAACTAGGTAAGTCAGTTAGGAACAAATTCCTTTTTACAATGACGGCCTACCCCGGCCAAACCTGAACAATGCTGGGCCAATTGTGAGCCGCGCTATGGGACTCCCAATCATGGGTGGATGTGATACAGCCTGGATAGCCAGAGCAAATTTACCAGCTACGTCTATCAACCGTTGTCACAGTGACGTTCTATTAAAATGGATACTTGCATAGTAGAGTCTTTTGTTAAGACCTGTAGCTAGCTAGCTATACAATGAACCATCATCCCAACTCATGATGTTACTACCCTGCATGAATCTGCAGGTAACTAACCAACAAGGTACAATGTTAGTTAGCTAACATTAAGCTATAACTAGCAAAGCAAATGGCTCTGAGGTACGAATAATAAGATCATACACGTAACGTTAGCTAGTGAGCCAGCCAGCTAACGTTAGCTAGCTAGCTAACAGTACACTTTAACTTAATGAAAACTACTTTCTGTCAAAATTAGAAACGTGTAATATCTGAAAATGTAGCTAGCTAGACTATCTTACCTATATACATAATGGATGAACGCTTCTCCCTGTCACGGATGCCATGGTTGCCCTTAGTTTGAAGATGTAATCCAGAGACAGGTGTTTTCCTTAGCTATCATGCTCTAATTCCACTGATTTCAAAACCCGGTCCTCCAGAAAGTAGAGAGCAACACTTATGCAGTTTTACTAGGCGATACATTTTTTTTAAATGCTGTGTTAGACAAGAATACCTCCACGTACTGACCAGCTCAAATAGACAGAAGCGTGCTATTTGGCAGACCTATCCAAACTTATCTCTCGGCATGGCCAGCCCACTCATTATCTCAGCCAATCATGGTTAGCTTCTGTGGCTAAACCAACTAGGCTCGTAATTTAACCATTGTATTCGTATTGACAGATGTCATACAAGTCTGTTACTAAGGCACATGAAAGTTCACATGTTTCAGAAGGCATTTCTGACAAAAACTACAAATGTGCGTTCAAATGTCTCGCAACATCGCATAGTTTCCTGAAACTAGTCACATTTTCTGTTTCTCACCACAGTAACTTGACAGGTAGACTGATATCGTCGTAAGTATATATAAAATAACTATCTGAGAGGGTAGAGAGAATCCAATATTTCATGGTGGCTCTTGACAGGCGATGTACAGTGATATTGAGGGCAGTGTGTGAAGGCATATCCCAGCTATCACATAATGTTCTGAGAAACATATATTTCCTAGAGCTTGGTGAGAGCATGATTGTCTTATGGTTATTTTGCATACAACCTTCACACAACTTTCTGGGAATGGTGCAGGATAGTTGCTTGGCTTTGGAACATTCTCAACACATTTAAGGAACTTACATTTAAGGAACATACATTTTCTTGGTGTTTCATTACTTTAACACGTGTCAAACTCATTCCACGGAGGGCAGAGTGTCTGTGTTTTTTTTGTCCTCCCTTGTACTTGATGGATGAATTAACGTCACTGATTAGTAAGGAACACCCCCTCACCTGGTTGTCTAGGTATTAATTGAAAGGAAAAAAATAAAACCAGTAGACAATAAGCCCTCCGTGGAATGAGTTTGACACCCCTGCTTTAACAGAATTGTTCCTAAAGGTTTTCTAATTTCAAATTTGGTCATGTTTTAGAAACATTTTCTATCTGGTTTGACATTGGGAATGTTCTCAAATAGTTCAGAGAATGTTAAGTAAAAACGTACTTCTGTGGTAATTTCAGTACTTCAGCATAACGTTTCCTACAGGTTTCCTCATGGTTCTATTTAAAGTCATGTTCTGAAGATGTTCTGAGAACGTTAAGAAAACTTTCCATAAAAACCACAAGAAAAATAACATTTGATAACGTTCAGAGTACATTCTAAGAATTTGATTTAAAAACATATACATTCCGTTCTCAGCATCACCAAAACTCTCTCTATCGTCTATTTTGTTAAGTGTGTTCAGGTGTGTTGGCCGCGCCCACTTATTGCCGCACCTGATATTAATGAGTGCTCGTTTCCTTCCTGAAATAGGGTCTGATGAATAGACTAAAATGAACAGCTTGTATGCATTAAAAAAACATGGCATGCTAGCTCCATCCTGGTCATGCAGTGGACTAATTCCACGGATAGAGAACAGAATCTCACTGGTCTGAATTTCGCTGATGGCCAATCACAATTAAAACAATTATATGTTTGCATGATTAATGCCTGTCTGTTCATGAAGTTAATAAAAAGTGAACCCAAAATAATCTAGCAGTGTTATTAAAAGTTTGGTTGAAACATTCAGTGAAATTTTTAAGTTATTCAAAACTCCCAAAATAACCTATAATTTCCGTTCTCAGGCCGTTAATTAAACATCCCAAGAAAACTTTCAAGGAACCAGAATAAAACATGCTCAAAACCTCCATGCAACCTAAAAATATACGTTCCCATAACAGGCAAAAATGTTCTGTTTTACCGGTCTGGAAACTTCCCACAACCAATGTGACACCAAAAACATACATTCCCCCAACTTCCGAGGAACCAAATGTGCTAGCTGGGTAGTGAGACAGTCAAAGTATTTGCTGCGTTCTTTTGTCTCTCCTGTTCCTCTTTTAGAGTGCCTTACACAGGTGTGTGTGTGTGTGTGTGAGTGTGTGTGTGTGTGTGTGTGTGTGTGTGTGTGTGTGTGTGTGTGTGTGTGTGTGTGTGTGTGTGTGTGTGTGTGTGTGTGTGTGTGTGTGTGTGTGTGTGTGGGTGTGTGTGTGTGTGTGAAACTGCTCTCTAATCCTCTCCCAGTCTGTCTCTGCACAGCTCTTCACACTCATTTGGAGTATTTAGCAGTGTCCTTCAAATGCCACCCCTGAGGTGACTGCTGCTGAAATGACTGCTAAAAGACATATTTTACCCTCTCCCTTCTACTGTTCTTCACTCTCTCTCTCTCTTGCACTCTCTCTTTCTCTCTCCTCTCCTCTCTCTCGCTCTATCCCAGTCTTTTCCTCCCTCTCTCTCTTTCTCCTCTCTCTCTCTTTCGCTCTCCTCTAGCTCTCTCCCTCTCTCTTTCTCTCTCCTCTCTCTCCTCTCTCTCTTTCTCTCTCCTCTAGCTCTCTCCCTCTCTCTTTCTCTCTCCTCTCTCTCCTCTCTCTCTTTCTCTCTCGACTTTCTTTCTCATCTCCCTCTCTCTCTCTCTCTCTCTCTCTCTCTCTCTCTCTCTCTCTCTCTCTCTCTCTCTCTCTCTCTCTCTCTCTCTTTCTCTCTCTCTCTCTCTCTCTCTCTCTCTCTCTCTCTCTCTCTCTCTCTCTCTCTCACTATCTCCATCTCTTATTCTCCAAGGCACAGCATCTCCCTGGCATTTAGGTTCACACCGTAGGGGGGCCATTGTTCCCGCCACCCTTGCAGGATCTCTCCCCCTTCCTCCCCACCATCACCTTCCTCCCACCTCCACATCCCTCTACTCCTGCTTACCTCCCTCCCTCCCTCCCTCCCTCCCTCCCTCCCTCCCTCCCTCCCTCCCTCCCTCCCTCCCTCCCTCCCTCCCAACACTAGCCTCACACTCTTTATACTCACAGTGAAATGCCAGTTCATTTTTAGCAAGGAGAAAGGAACATGTATAGGAACACATACACACTTATACACTGCAGTAGTTATGGTCAGAACACAGGTAGCCAACATTGTTCTATAGTGATAGGATATGAACACTAAAGCCTTGACAGTCTGTTGATTGTTCACAGCACCGTTGAAGCTGTAGACCAAAGCATGTCGTGCGGTGGTGAGAGCGTGCAGCAGGCTTTCTGTGGTTACACACATGCAGGTCCTGGGGCTAACCCAAAGTCAGAAACACTAAGCACCCAGCCAGGTATGGCCTAACTGTAAACCACCAACACTAGTAACCTACTGTGTATAAGTGTACCTGCCACACCAGCAATACTACAGGAGCAGAGGGAAAACCCTTTTAGACCTGTCCTAGATTAACCTGTCCTAAATCTGTCATGTGCCTGCCTGCTCATATCCACTTGCCTGAAACATGATCTACGACCTTAACAGTGATTTTACTGTCAAACAAAATTGCCATTGCCAAAGAGAGTGTGAGGAAGGTGAGACAAATAGTGTTGTTTGAGGTTAGATTGGAGACAGTGATAAGTTGTGAAAGACAACTTTTAGCTGACTGGCAGCTGCAGATAACGACCAAACCGTTTTATTTAATTTGACTGTAAAAATTGAAGTTATGTTATAGGAGCCAATGCTCTTCCACAAGGTTTATACTGATGAACATAGAAGTCCTCCATTAAAGCTATAATTCTTTGTTGCTACATCAATTTTTGGACTTATTAATTATATACAGTTGAAGTCGAAAGTTTACATACACTTAGGTTGGAGTCATTAAAACTCGTTTTTCAACCACTCCACAAATTTCTTGTTCACAAACTATAGTTTTGTTAAGTCAGTTAAGACATCCATTTTGTGCATGACACAAGTCATTTTTCCAACAGTTGTTTACAGAAAGATTATTTCACTTATAATTCACTGTTTCACAATTCCAGTGGGTCAGACGTTTACATACACTATGTTGACTGTGCCTTTAAACAGCTTTGAAAATTCCAGAAAATTATGTCATGGCTTTAGAAGCTGCTGATAGAATTTCAAGAATTTCCCTGTATTTAGCGCCATCCATCATTCCTTCAATTCTGACCAGTTTCCCAGTCCCTGCCGATTAAAAACATCCATGGTCATCCATGGTTGATGCTGCCACCACCATCCTTCACTGTGGGGATGGTGTTCTTGGGGTGATGTGAGGTGTTGGGTTTGCGCCAGACATAGCATTTTCCTTGATGGCCAAAAATATCAATTTTAGTATCATCTGACCAGAGTACCTTCTCCCATATGTTTGGGGAGTCTCCCACATGCCTTTTGGTGAACACCAAACGTGTTTGCTTATTTTCTTTCTCTAAGCAATTGCTTTTTTCATGCCACTGTTCCGTAAATCCCAGCTCTGTGGAATGTACAGCTTAAAGTGGTCCTATGGACAGATACTCCAATCTCCGCTGTGGAGCTTTGCAGTTCCTTCAGGGTTATCTTTGGTCTCTTTGTTGCCTCTCTGATTAATTCCCTCCTTGCCTGGTCCGTGAGTTTTGGTGGGCGGCCCTCTCTTGGCAGGTTTGTTGTGGTGCCATATTCTTTCAGTTTAAAAAAAATGGATTTTATGGTGCTCTGTGGGATGTTAAAAGTTTCTGATATTTTTTTATAACCCAACCCTGATCTGTACTTCTTTGTCCCTGACATGTTTGGAGAGCTCCTTGGTCTTCATGGTGCCTCTTGCTTGGTGGTGTCCCTTGCTTAGTAGTGTTTCAGACTCTGGGCCTTTCAGAACAGGTGTATATATACTGAAATCATGTGACAGATCATGTGACTCTTAGATTGCACATAGATGGACTTTATTTAACAAATTATGTGACCTCTGAATGTAATTGGTTGCACCAGATCTTATTTAGGGGATACATAGCAAAGGTAGTGACTACATACATAAACAATATAATTCACTATATAATAATTCCAGTGGGTCAGAAGTTTACATACACTAAGTTGACTGTGCCTTTAAACAGCTTGGAGAAAAGCTTGGAAAAACATCTTAAGACATCAGTCAGGAAGGTAAAGCTTGGTCGCAAATGGGTTCTCTCTACTATTATTCTGACATTTCACATTCTTAAAATGGAGTGGTGATCCTAACTGACCTTAGCCAGGGAATTGTAACTAGGATTAAATGTCAGGAATTGTGAAAAACAGAGTTTAAATGTATTTGGCTAAGGTGTATGTAAACTTCCGACTTCAACTGTATACCCATTGATTTTTGAAGAATATAACTTATAAATGCCTCATGAGTTTAGCTCAACTGTCATACCCCATCAGAACCCAAATCATATGCTTGTTTTACTCCAATGTTTATGAACAACATAAATATAAACAAACATTTTGTAGACTCAAACCATGGTTAAAACTATAATTTTGATAGCATGGATGTTCATTCCTTCATCCATAGCTCTGTGTATACATTTGAGAATGGTTAACTTTGTCTAGGCCTATCCTTCAACGTTTTACCAAAACAGGTGGGGTGACCTTTTCTATTGTTTTAATGAAGGATTCTAGCTTTTAGGATAGTCAAGGATAACTGTTTGATTCCGTCACTCAGTACACTACAAGATCTGTGGTAGGAACTAGTCTATCATGGAACCAAATCCACAACATACCTTGTAGAAGGACAAGTATATTTGTAGCTTTCCAGTAAAAGGGGGTACAGTGTAATTGTCATCCACAGGAGGTCCCAGTGAGGCTAATTGGACACCTTTCTCATTTGCTTCTGCTTAATAACAAAGATGAGTAGGATGATGAAATCCATTGAAATGTAATTTTATATTAGCAATGGTTTGGTACCAGACAGCATTGATTTAGCTGATTTAACAAAGACCATGTGACCGATTACAGGTTAAATCTGCTTTTTTTTATGATGCAAGTATTAGTAATTTCTGGTAGCATGTGGCAGAGCTAAGATGGAGGCTGGATAATGATGAAGTAAAAAGGCTCATTTGGACCAGGCCTGGAAGGAGAGAGAAAAAAAGAGAAAAAAGAGAGAGAGAAGGAGAGAAGGACGGAGCCCAGGTGTCGGGGAGAGCAAGGAGCGAGGGATTCTTGGCTTTGTGAGAGGAAGGATGGGCGCACAGAAGCAGAACGGTTGGGTTTTTGTGTGGAGCCTGTTTTTCTGCGGGCTGAAAGGGCCTGGTTTGTTCCTGGAAGATGAACAGAAGGCTGTATTGTATGTGTCTGTAATCTGCTTACCTGGATCGGCAGCTCAGGGACGAATCGCAGATCCAGGCTCCCAGTTGGCACCAAGGAGTCAATGTCACAGTCAGCCAGTCTCGACTTGCTTCCAAACAACTATGAAAGGCTGTGAGTGTGTGTGCATTTCTGTGTGTGTGTGTGGGGGGGGGGGGGGGGGGGGCTGTAGTGGAGCAGGTTGAGATCTTCAAGTTCCTTGGTGTCCACATCACCAACAAACTAACATGGTCCAAGCACACCAAGACAGTTGTGAAAAGGGCACGACAAAACTTTTCCCCCCTCAGGAGACTGAAAAGATTTACATGGGTCCTCAGATCCTCAAAAGGTTCTACAGCTGCACCATCAAGAGCATACTGGTTGCATCACTGCCTGGTATGGCAACTGCTCGGCCTCCAACTGCAAGGCACTACAGTGGGTAGTGTGTACGGCCCAATACATCACTGGGGCCAAGCTTCCTGCCATCTAGGACCACTATACCAGGCGGTCTCAGAGGAACGCTCTAAAAATTATCAAAGACTCCAGCCACCCTAATCATTGACTGTTCTCTCTGCTACCGCACGGCAAGTGGTACCGGAGCGCCAAGTCTAGGTCCAAGAGACTTCTCAACAGCTTATACCCCCAAGCCATAAGACTCCTGAACACCTAATCAAATGAATACCCAGATACCCAAATGGATATTTGCATGGTTGGTTTGGGGGTCATAAGTAAGCATTTCACTGTAAGGTCTACACCTGTTGTATTCGGGTCATGTGACTAATACAATGTGATTTGATTTGTTAGTCTGTGTGTCTATGAAGATGTGTGCGTGTCCTCTTAGCATACAGTATATGAGTGCTATGTCTATGTGTACAGCTGTCTCTCTATGAGTGAACAGTGCAGCATATGTTTACCTCATGTAGCTAGAAAGTGGATGCTATTTCTTTTGAAAAGGATTGTTATGGCATATACTGTAATACACAATACAGGCTCAACAAGGGTTAGAGTACAATCAGTTGTCATAGTGTTCCAGCCATCTGGCAAAACTCAGGCACACTATTTGCTTCTCCATTCTTCATATTTAGATAATCACTGTCTTGAACGGTGAGAACTGCCTGTAACTAACTGCCTGTAAGTGCAGTTAGGCGTCTGTCCTCTCATTATATTCCATTCATTATTTTCAAACAAAAGCTCACTGTACTTTAGCACCCTCTATCCCTGGAGGCTCTAACCCTGGAGACTGGGCCATGCAGGGAGTTAACCTGGCCACAGCCACTGCTCCCTTTTTCCCTGAGAGAGAGGCCCTCGTCTGTGACGTCACACCACCACATAAACAACTAGCGGTGGAGGATTAAAGATGGCGGTCGGACTGGAGTGGAGTGCGTGATCTGTCCGCTGGAAAGTGATTGCAGTTCCAGGGAACATGGGAGGAAGGAAGAGGAAGGAAGGAGAACAAAGAGACAGAGTGAGAGAGGTAGAGTGAGAGAGGTTGAGGGAGGGAGGTAGAGTGAGGGAGAAAGAGTGAGGGAGGTAGAGTGAGGGAGGTAGAGTGAGGGATGTAGAGTGAGAGAGGTAGAGTGAGAGAGAGCAAGTGAGAGAGACAGAGTGAGAGAGACAGAGTGAGAGGGGGAGAGTGAGAGAGGTAGAGTGAGAGAGGTAGAGGGAGAGAGGTAGAGTGAGGGACGTAGAGTGAGGGAGGTAGAGTGAGAGAGGTAGAATGAGAGAGGTAGAGTGAGAGAGCAAGTGAGAGAGACAGATTGAGAGGGGGATAGGTGTGACGCCTCCTCCTGCCTGTTGGTTCCTCTGGCTGGGAGCAGCAGCTAGCGGCTTCAAAAGAGCACCAGGCAGTCCAGTCCTCCTCTTCCAGCAATTACAGATCACTCCAGCGGATGCCTCCCTGCAAATCCCTCCAAACTACACTCTGATTACTACTCCACGACAGATTGTTTACCAAATGAATCCTGCACGGCTCAGATAGAACATCCTACTATTATTTATATTTGGATGATGCTTCTCTTTGTTCCGACAAGTTAAGAGAGGAATTAGGAGACAGAGGGACCATTTGAGTCTTAAAGATGGCATAACTTCAGATACTCGCTTTGATTTGTCAGCCAAGACAAGCAGTATGAAAAGGAAATGCTCATACTGTATACAGTGTGTTCAGGAAGTATACACCCCTTGATTTTGTCCACAATTTGTTGTGTACCAGCATAAATTTTAAATTGAGATTTTGTGTCACATAATTGCTTGCACAAAATACCCCATAATGTCAAAGTGGAATAATGTTTTTAGATTTTTTTAAACAAATTAAATCAAATGAAAAGCTGAAATGTATTGAGTCAATAAGTATTCAACCCCTTTGTTGTGGCAAGCCTAAATAAGTTCAGGAGTAAAAATGTGTTTAACAAGTCACATAATAACTTGCCTGGACTCACTCTGTGTGTAATAATAGTGTTTAACATGACTACCTCATGTCTGTACCCCACACATACAATTATCTGTAAGGTCCCACAGTCGAGCAGTGAATTTCAAACACAGATTCAACCACAACGACCAGGGAGGTTTTCCAGTGCCTCGCAAAGAAGGCCACCTATTTGTAGATAAAATAAAATAAAAAAATTAAAAACTGACATTGAATATACCTTTCAGCATGGTGAATTTATGAATTACACTTTGGATTGTGTATCAATACACCCAGGCACTACAAAGATTACGGCGTCCTTTCTAACTCTCAAGGATTACCTCTCAAGGATTACACCATGATGCCAATGGTAACTTTAAAATAGTTACAGAGTTTAAGGGCTGTGATAAGAGAAAACTGAGGATGGATCAACAATATTGTAATTACTCCACAATACTAACCGAAATGACTGAGTGAAAAGAAGGCAGCCTGTACCAGAATAAAAAATATTCCGAAACATGCATCCTGTTTGCAATAAGGCACTAAAGTAAAACTGAAAAAAATGTGGCAAATAAATTAACTCTATGTCCTGAATACAAAGCGTTATGTTTGGGGTAAATCCAACACAACACATCACGAGTACCACTCTTCATATTTTCAAGCATGGTAGTGGCTGTATCATGTTATGGGTATGCTTGTCATCGGGCAAGGATAAAAAGGATAGGATAAAAAGAAACGCAACAGAGCTAAGTACAGGCAAAATCCTAGAAGAAAAATCCTGGACTTATCCAGAAAGACAGCTGTAATTGCTGCCAAATGTATTGACTCAGGGGTGTAAATACTTATGTCAATGAGGTATTTCGGTATTTCAATATCAATACATTTGTAAAAATGTTTTCACTTTGTTGTTATGGGGTATTGTGTGTAGACGGGTGGGAGAACAATCTATTTAATCAATCTTGAATTCAGGCTGTAACACAACAAAATGTGGAATAAGTCAAGGGGTATGAATACTTTCTGAATGCACTATATATTGGTACTACCCAGTGCACTGCATGTGCTACACTTAGAAGCACCTAGAAGCACCTAGAACCCCCGACTTGTCGTTATTGGTTTGAACCAAGCTATCATATCTCAAGCACATTTTGTAGCTCCTTTATATTGGATACAGCTGTTTACTTTGAGTAATTTACTCTGTGTAATGGCACATTTCCTACAAAGCCTATTTTAAACGACAACATTATAGTCCCACAGTCAGTCGTGATGTTACCATGTGTGGTGGTCCTCTGTGGCCAATGACAACCTGCTATACGTGAGAGAACAGAGGAAACAGAACTGTCTGGAAACCCTGGGGGTGATCACCTGACACAATCCAAGAGCAAATGTCATTCGATTTCCCCATCGCATGGTGTAAATTCATTTACATTTCCCCATCACATCGTTTAAAGAGTTCCAACACCATCAACATTAGCTAGGCTAATTCTCTGCAGTATTTTCTCCCCGTGACTAACCTGATATTAGCGATTAGTGGGAATGTCATCTAAATGGCACACCTAATCATATGCATTACCCCCTCCTCCACCTGAGGGCTCGTCTCCCTGGCCTAATCATGATGACAAAGGAAATGATGTGTTTAGTCTATCTTAATCACCACTGAAGCTCATCACCGCCCAGCCCTGGCCGGGGGAGTGGGCCTGCATGTCGCAGAGCAGCGCTGTGGAGAGGCGACCTACCCCCCGCCGGGGTGCACTGCTCCACCTCCTCTGCCCGCCTGCCTTCCTGCCTGCCAGTTTTTACTGTTTACTGTGACTCATTCCTGTGTCTGACTGTGACTCCCATCCAGACTGAGACTCATCCAGGCTACATGAAATTTCTGCTCAATCCTCCTAGTGCTCTGTTGCTCTAGTTGGTTTGCAGCTCTTTTCTGTTCATCTCTGCAGATAGGGTAGTGTCATCTCTAACAGTCCATTGTCCTTATTTGGCTGTGGTTTTAACCTGAAGCTGACTAGATGGCTGACTGAGCATCTGCGGTGCTGGCCTTGCACGGACACTACGTGGTTAGAGTGTTGGATGGGGCCAGGCATGTCTGGATAAAAAAGATTGAGGAAGAAAGCAGTGCCTGAGGCTCTTTCCCATCTTAATCTCTCACCAGGGGTGAAGCGTGGTGCCATTAAAAACACCAGTTAGTCATACCGGCTGTCTGTCTGCATAGCAGCTCACCTCTGGGGAAACATTAAGGACAACCCACATATGAGAATTCTATAGTATACAATGGTATAAGTACAATATAATTCTCTGCAGTGTTTTTGCTGACTTTACTGTAGTATTCACTGTAGTATACTGTAGTATTTACAGTTAACTACAGTATAAATACTTGGGCTGTCCCCGACGGTCGACCGAGAGTCGTCTGTTCTTTTGACCAATCAAATGGTTGACATTTTCAAACGTGTATTTTTTCATAAATAGACAAATCCTGTGTTTTATAAAAAATCAACTAGATTATACACTGAGTTTGTCTGATACTTTAAACGCACTGCTTGATGAAATAATTAAGACATAATAATAATTAATTAATTAGCCTATGTCTTTCAACTATGATATATTGCAAAATATATATATAGATATATATTTATTTTTATTTTCAATTATTAAGAACATAACAAATTGAACAAACAATAAAATTGTGCTTACTGTAATTAAATGAATGACGAACAGCAGCAGTTACTGCCAGTAGTCCTAGTATTCAATCAACATAGTTGAACAGTATTGCCGTACATGTATTATTAACATAGCTGAACATTGAACAGTAAATAATATATGATGTTTAATAACGAACAGGATAAATGAATAACAAAATAGTGGAAATAAAGAGCAAGTTGTAGGTTATCACAACAGAAGGCGTGGCTATTTAAACCGCCTTCAACAGCAGTTTATAAGCTCTAATGCTGAACAGAAAATGGTTTGTATAGGTCCAGGCTACTAAAAAACATAAGCAAATCAAATCAAATGTATTGATAAAGCCCTTCTTACATCAGCTGATATCTCAAAGTGCTGTACAGAAACCCAGCCTAAAACCCCAAACAGCAAGCAATGCAGGTGTAGGTGTATTTCATAATTACACACATTTAGCAGCCTGCATAATAGGTTAATCATCTCTCTAGCTGTCAACTGTATTGGACTGACCTACTTTCTCACGTTGACCATAGCCTACTTCCCCAATATTTTCAAGTTATGAGGCAGGAACACCAATTTGTCAACATTTTCAGGCAGAAGGCAGCTCCTCGTTTTATTGACTATTAATCCTGCCTTGGAAAACATCTGCTCTGATGGAGTGGAGGTGGACAGGATGGAGAGGAGGTATTTCGCTGCTCTGGCCAGCTTCGGATTCCTGTCCTCGTTTTTTCTCCATTACGGCCAATTGGCGGTGTTTCAGGTTGGCCAGCATGGATATGGTCGCAGATAAGGATGCGCTGTCCTCCTTGGACAGTAGCTGAGTCAGGGTGACCATCAGCTCCAGCACATTCAAAATATCCTCTGCCATGTTCCATTGCGCTGTGGTGAGATCAAGGCAGCGTTAATTTTTCCCGGTGTATTTGGGGTCAGAGAGCACTGCTGTTACAGGCCATCTCTGTTCTAGCAGACTCTCTAACGTGGTCTGAGAAGAGTTCCACCGCATGGAAACGTCTTGGATCAGGAGGTGTTCAACCACCTTTTGTTGTGTCTGTTTCTCATTTAGTCCCTTTCTGGCTTTTGCTCCCTTCTTAAAATGAGTTACGAGGTGTCTGGCTGCAGCCACAGTGCGACAGTGGGGTCTTGTTTGAGAGCGCCGTTGATGCACAGCTGTAAGGTTTGTCCAGCACATTCTGACTCCTTTTATATCTGCCCATTCCTCTTCCTGCTCCTGTATATCTGCACACAAAACCATGTTTGCGGCATTGTCATGTACCACAGCGACCCTTTTACAGCCTGGTATTTATTATGCATCTGCAACTTTTCCAAGTCTCTGCGCAATGTTGGCTGCGCTGTGATTCTCCTCCATTTATTTTGTGTCCAGCACAAGACACTGTAGTTACCAGACCTTGGTAATGAAATGTGCTGTGACAGTCATGTAAGACTCCATTCTCAGTGAGGTTCACATGTCAGTTGTAAAACGTACTGCGCGACTGTTTTTGACAGACTCCAAATCCTTCTCTTTTGTGTTATCATATTTCGCAGTCAGAGCATGCATAATAGTTTCTCTCTTGGGAACAGTGTAACCAGGCACCAAGATGTTCATCATCATCCTAAAGCCCACGCCCTCTGTCAGGTTAACAGACGATACCCTTGGTTATCTCTGTTTTTCTTTTTTCTGAGATGGGGGACTTCAGGTCCAAGGTGGTTTGGGTTAAACCTGAGTTAGCAGTGGAGGCACTCGTGCTGCACTGGGGGTGCACCTATATATACACAATGTTTCAAATGAAGTACATGTAAATTCATTCTGTATGGTATTTGTTATATTGTTATTACATTGTAATATGCCTATTCAATTTGTAAATGTTCATATATCAAGCAGATAAAACATGCTAATGTTTTAGCATACAACTACAGAAACTAAGTAGCCTAGGTTAGCTTGCTGTTTTTCAAGTGGTATGTCATATTTGTTGTCAAGTTTGCATTCCACCCTTTACTGCAATGAAATGCTGCCATACCACATTTTGTAGGCCTAAAAAGGGTGTAAATTATACTGAACAAAAATATAAACGCAACATGCAACAATTTCAAAGATTTTGCTGAGTTACAAGTCATATAAGGAAATCAGTCAATTGAAATCAATTCATTGCCTAATCTATGGATTTCACATGACTGGGCAGGGGTGCAGCCATGGGTGGGCCTGGGAGGGCATAGGCCCACCCACTGGGGAACCAGGCCGGTAGGTTCGGCTTACCGGCAGGTTCGGCTTACCGGCAGGTTCGGCTTACCGGCAGGTTCGGCTTACCGGCAGGTTCGGCTTACCGGTAGGTTCGACTTACCGGTAGGTACATTTTAAGGCTTATTAGCGTGTGTCGTCTAAAAATCATCAGGCGGATACACAGTTAAATTAAAGGGGATGATTGGCATTTATATGTTAATAGTAATAATAATCGTAATTTTAGAATTTTTGTTTTTGTTATACAGTAATATAATTAGATTTAGTGTTGCACCATTGTTCTTACATAATATAACCATATACAATTTAGTAGCAAATATATGTCTTAGAGTGATGAACTGTGCCATCCCCGCATCCTTCAGAATGGATTAGTCCAATGAGACAGGAACGAATCAGACAGGTGTATTCATCACGGAAACATTTGCCAATTTATGAACCAAACGGAAGCAAACAGTGCAAAACCAGAGTGTCAATTGGATAAATTCAGGTAGGTCCATTCCCCTTTTGGTCAGTTTACTTCAGTTTAAGAAAGATTTTGCAACAGAATCTGCTTCATGATTACACCCAAAGTATCTCATGTGCCAAAAACACTCGACTAAAGAAATCTTGGTCGACCAACAGCCTATCGAACAATATGTGCATTTTCCCACCAGTGATGTGTTTCCCCCTCCTGGGTGGCGCAGTGGTCTAAGGCACTCCATCGCAGTGCTAGCTGTGCCACCAGAGATTCTGGGTTCAAGCCCAGGCTCTGTTGCAGCCGGCCGCGACCGGAGGTCCATGCGGCGACGCACAATTGGCCCAGCTTCGTCTGGGTTAGGGAGGGTTTGCCAGACAGGGATATCCTTGTCTCATCGCGCACTAGCGACTCCTGTCGTGGGCCAGGCGCAGTGCACACTGACCAGGTCGCCAGGTGTACGGTGTTTCCTGCGACACATTGGGTTGTGTCAAGAAGCAGTGCGGCTAGGTTGGGTTGTGTTTGGGAGGACGCATGACTCTCGACCTTCGCCACTCCCGAGTCCGTACGGGAGTTGTAGCGATGAAACAAGACCGTAACTTCTACCAACTGGATACCATGATATTGAGGAGAAAAAAAGGGGTAAAAAAATAAATAAATAAGAAGAGATGTGTTTCCATCAAATTGACTTGTTGCAGATAAAAGGCTGTGCATGCTGACATATACATAAAAATAGCTTTTTCCGTACAATTTTCTGTGGATTATTATGGACAAAAGAGCGAGATTAGTATAGTCCAGTACCCCAAAACACACGTAAATACTACACCATATTACAAAAAAAACGTAATTGAATTACTATAGTATATACTACAGTTTTATTTTACTATAGTATTCATTAGGGCTGACCCCAATTAGCCTACTGTTTTTTATGCTGATTTTTGAATATTCGCATGAAAATCTTGTTACCAATTGGATGGAAACTTAGCTTGTGAAAAGGATATTTCAGTTTTTTGTATTGCATTTTCTCTGTGTGTGTGTGTGTGTGTGTGTGTGTGTATGTGTGTGTGTGTGTGTGTGTGTGTGTGTATGTGTGTGTGTGTGTGTGTGTGTGTGTGTGTGTGTGTGTGTGTGTGTGTGTGTGTGTGTGTGTGTGTGTGTGTGTGTGTGTGTGTGTGTGTGTGTGTGTGTGTGTGTGTGTGTGTTTCCCTGTCAGGGTTTGTGTCTTGAGCGAGTCAACATGACATTTTTCTCTGTATCAACACTCCTCTATTAAAAGCAGAAATTGATTTATTTAAAAGAAAATAAGCAAACAGCCTTGCCCCGGCTGCCGTGGGGGAAGCATCTCCTCAGGAAATGAAAATACCAGCTCGGAGTTGTCATCATATTGAGAGTTAGGTAACTTCTGACCTTTTAATACCCTGGAGCTCCTTTATTGGTGACCTGGCGGATCCTCTTAGAAAGTGAAACCACCGGGGAGTATCCACTGCTCACATCGTCATTCTCAAAACACCTAATAGTGCATTTACAGTGGTTAATGTCACTCCAGGGGAGATTGAGGCCAGCGGCCAGGAATCCACTCTGTATGTATGTGTTCACTACCCCAACATACAGAGCCTTCAGAAAGTATTCAGGCCCTTTCACTTATTCCACATTTTGTTGCGTTACAGTCTGAATTCAAAATATATGTTTTTCTCACCCATCTACACACAATATCACATAATGACAAAATAAAAACATGTTTTTAGAAATGTTTGCTAATATATTTCAAATTAAATACATAAATATCTAATTTACATAAGTATTCACACCCTTAAGTCAATCCTTTGTAGATGCACCTTTGGCCGCGATTACAACTTTGAGTCGCCTTGGGTATGTCTGTATCAGCTTTGCACATCTAGATTTGAGGATTTTCTCCCATTTCTTCTTTGCAGATTTTCTCAAGCTATGTTAAGTTTGATGTGGAGCGGTGGTGAACTACAATCTTCAAGTCTTTCCACAGATTTTCAATAGGATTTAAGTCAGGGCTCTGGCTGGGCCACTCAACGAATTTCACATTTTTGTTCTGAAATTATTCCAGCGTTTATTTGGCTGTATGCTTGTGGTCCTGTTGTAATGTAAATCTTAGCCCCAGTCTAAGGTCGTTTCCACTCAGAAGCAGGTTCTCATCAAGGATATGCCTCCATTCATTGTTCCCTCTATCCTTACCAGTCTCCTAGTCCCTGCCACGGAAAAGCATCTCATAGCATTATGCTGCCACCACCATGGTAGGGATGGTGTTAGACGGGTGATGAGCTGTGCCTGGTTTTCTCCAGACATACATTAGCGCTTTGCATTCAGGCGAAATAGTTACATTTTTGTTTAATCAGACCACACACAGTCTTTTGCCTTATGCTCTGAGTCTTTCACGTGCATTTTTGCACGTCATGTGCATGAGCTGTGCTGTCATGTGATTTTCTTCTCAGGAGTGGCTTCCGTCTGACCACTCTTCCATAATTGGTGAAGTGCTGTAGAGAATGTTGTCCTTCTGGCAGGTTCTCCCATCTCAGCCAAGGAACTCTGTAGTTCTATCAGAGTGGTCATTAGGTTCTTGATAACCCCCTGACCAAGGTCTTTATTGCCCGGTTGTTCAGTGTTGTTGGACAGACAGCTCTAGGCAGAGTCTGGGTAGTTCCATATTTTTTCAATTTCCCAATGATGGAGACCACTGTGCTCTTGGAATCTTTCCACACTCTAGAAGTAGTTTTATACCCTTCCCCCAAAATATATATGCCTCATCACAGTTCTATCTCGGAGATCTACGGACAGTTCTTTAGATTTCATGGTACAGTTTCTACCCGAACATGCACTGCCAACTGTGGGGCCTTATATAGACAGGTGTGTTTCTTTCTAAATCATGTCTAAACAAATTAATTGGCCACAAGTTGACTCCAATCAAATTGTAGTAACATCTCAAGGGCTCCCGAGTGGCGCAGCGGTCTAATGGTTCGAATCCAGGCTGCATCACATCCGGCCGTGATTGGGAGTCCCAAAGGGCGTCGTGCAATTGGCCCAGCATTGGCTGGGGTAGGCCGTCATTGTAAATAAGAATTTGTTCTTAACAGACTTGCCTAGTTAAATAAAGGTCAAATGTAAAACCTGAGCTCATTTTGGAGTGTCATAGCGAAGGGGTGTGAATACTTACAGTACAAGTTTAGACATACCTACTCGTTCCATGGTTTTTCTTTATTTACTACATTGTAGAATAATAGTGAAGACATCAAAACTATGAAATAACACATATGGAATCATGTAGTAACCAAAAAAGTTTTTAACAAATCAAAATATATTTTCTATTTGAGATTCTTCAAAGTAGCCATCCTTTGCCTGATGACAGCTTTGCACACTATTGGCATTCTCTCAAAAAGCTTCATGAGGTTTTCACCTGGAAAGCATTTCAATTAACAGTCGTACCTTGTTACAAGTTCATTTGTGGAATGTCTTTCCTTCTTAAAGCATTTGAGCCAATCAGTTGTGTTGTGACAAGGTAGGGGTGTTATACAGAAGATAGCCCTATTTGGTAAAATACCAAGTCCATATTATGGCAAGAACAGGTCAAATAAGAAAAGAGAAATGACAGTCCATCATTACTTTAAGACATGAAGGTCAGTCAATCGGGAAAATGTCAAGAACTTTGAACGTTTCTTCAAGTGCAGTCGCAAAACCCATCAAGTGCTCTGATGAAAAGGAAGACCCAGAGTTACCTTAGACACATCTCAACATCAACTGTTCAGGAGACTGTGTGAATCATGCCTTCATGGTCTAATTGCTGCATAGAAACCACTACTAAAGGACCCCAATAAGAAGAGACTTGCTTGGACCAAGACACACAAGCGATGGACATTAGACCGGTGGAAATCTGTCCTTTGGTCCAACCGCCGTGTCTTTGTGAGACGCAGAGTAGGTGAACGGATTATCTCAGCATGTGTGGTTCCCACTGTGAAGCATGGAGGAGGAGGTTTGATAGTGTGGGGGTGCTTTCCTGGTGACACTGTCATGATTTATTTATAATTCAAGGCACACTTAACCAGCATGGCTACCACAGCATTCTGCAGCGAAACGCCATCCCATCTGGTTTGTGCTTAGTGGGACTATCATTTGTTTTTCAATAGGACAATGACCCAACACACCTCCAGGCTGTCTAAGGGCTATTTGACCAAGAAGTAGAGTGGTGGAGTGCTGCATCAGATGACCTGGCCTCTACAAACACCCGACCTTAACCAAATTGAGATGGTTTGGGATGAGTTGGACCGCATAGTGAAGGAAAAGCAGCCACCAAGTGCTCAGCATATGTGGGACCTACTTTAAGACTGTTGGAAAAGCATTCCAGGCGAAGGTGGTTGAGAGAATGCCAAGAGTTTGCAAAGGTGTCACCAAGGCAAAGGGTGGCTACTTTGAATAATCTAAAATTAAACATATATTTTGATTTGTTTAACACTTTTTTGGTTACTGCATAATTCCATATGTGTTATTTAATAAACCCTTGAATGAGTAGGTGTGTCCACATTTTTAATTGGTACTGTATGTAAATGAGATATTTCTGTATAACATTTTCAATACATTTCCCAAAATGTCAAAAAACATGTTTTCACTTTGTCATTATGGGGTGTTGTGTTTAGATGGGTGAGAAATAATTCAGGCTGTAACACAACAAAATGTGGAATAAGTCAAGGGGTGTGAATACTTTCTGTAGGCACTTTACATACTATACCTGAGATAATATAAGGGATATGAATTAGACAAGCTTGACCATATACTGTTTATATATGTATATATACTGTATATATACGGTATAACACATACATGCAGTCTGTTCATAATTACATTGCATCAAGGCCTACCTACATTATATTAATGGTTGTAAAGAGATTTCCTTGTCAATATATTTACATGAATATTTCCAGGATATGCTCTACATAGCTTGCCACACGTTACCTTGGCCAACATTTCCCGGCCTTGAGGCTAAGCGGTGCGGTGCCTGGTGAGCCCAGTGAAGGAGGGTGTGAGCAGAGCTGTGTGTGAGCTGTGCTGGAAGCCCCTAGGAGTTCTTTGCTCAGTAGGTAATGGAGCTGGATGAGGAAGAGCCTGGTTGATTCCCTCTCTCTGCATTGTTGCATTTAATTACACCATGGTCTGTGCCTGCCTGCGCTGTGCTGGGCTGCAAGGGCCGCAAGCGCCATTTACAGCTGAGCACAGCACATGGGGGAATGCCTAGATGCCCACTGTGCACTGTAAGTAGATTGTGTCGCTCTTTGTCTTCCTAACTTGTTTTTAAAGCCTGCTCGGTTGGTCTCTGTTGGAATGCAGTATGTCCCACACAGGCTAATAAACTATATATGCAAAAGTATGTAGACACGTCTTCAAATAGCTGGATTCAGCTATTTCAGCCACACCCGTTGCTGACAGGTGTGTAAAATCATGCACACCGCCATGCAATCTCCATAGACAAACGTTGGCATTAGAATGGCTCGTACTGAAAAGCTCAGTGACTTTCAACGTGGCACCGCCATAGGAGTGGCCCTGCTAAAGCTGCCCCGGTCAACTGTAGGTGCTCTTATTGTGTAGTGGAAACGTCTAGGAGAAACAACAGCTCATTCGCAAAGTGGTAGGCCACTCAAGCTCTCGGATTGGGACCGCAGAGTCTTGAAGCACTTGAAGCTCATCTGTCCTCGGTTGCAACACTCACTACCAAGTTCCAAACTGCCTCTGGAAGCAACATCAGCACAATAACTGTTTGTGAAATGGGTTTTCATGGCTGAGCAGAAGAACATAAGCCTAAGATCACCATGTGCAATGCCAAGCGTCGGCTGGTGTAAAGCTCACCTCCATTGGACTCTGGAGCAGTGGAAACGCGTTCTCTGGAGTGATGAATCACGCTTCACCATCTTGCAGTCTGACGGACAAATCTTTGTTTGGCAGATCCCAGGAGCACACTACCTGCCCCAACTGTAAAGTTTGGTGGAGGAGGAATAATGGTCTGAGGCTGTTTTTCATGGTTTGGGCAAGGCCCCTTAGTTCCAGTGAAGGGAAATCTTAATGCTACAGCATACAATGATATTCTAGACGATTCTGTGCTTCCAACTTTGTGACAACAGTTTGTGGAAGGCTCTTTCCTGTTTCAGCATGACAATGCCCAGTGCACAATGCGAGTTCCATACAGAATTGGTTTGTCAAGATCGGTGTGGAAGAACTTGACTGGCCTGCACAGAGCCCTGACCTCAACCCCATCAAACACCTTTGGGATTAATTAGAATGCCGACTGTCAGCCAGGCCTATGGAAGCAAGTCCCCACAGCAATGTCCCAAGATCTAGTGGAAAGCCTTCCCAGAAGAGAGGAGGCTGTTATAGCAGCAAAGGGGGGACCAACTCCATATTAATGCCCATAATTTTGGAATGAAATGTTCGACGAACAGGTGTCCACATACTTTTGGTCATGTAGTGTACCACTCTCAACAACAAGAGATACATTAATGACCACCTCAGGCTTCAGAAAGCGGGAGGGAGGTAAATATACTGTAGGTTTATGGTTGTTAGTGATGGGGAGAAAAATATATTCAGGATATTATTTTTGACGATATATTGTATCATTTTGACAATATCGCAATATTATTTTTGCGCTAGTCGGCTGTACCTACACCAAAACTCCAGTATTTTTCCTTCATAGCTTGTTCTCCAACTTATTTTTAAATAGGGAGCCAATTTGTTTTCAGCATTTTTATTTCCATCACTGAACAAAATTTATTTTCTCATGTCTCTCTCTTGTCCCTCTGCAGCAGACATATGGTGAGCAATATGTTTGGAACATCGAATCGCAATGAAATCTAATCGAATGCAATACATATAGAATTGTAAGAATATCGTATTGAGCAGGTGAGGTCCCTGTTCATTTCCAGCCCTAATGGTTGATCACTCTCACAAATAGAGGTATGTTAGTGATGCGCGGGTTGATCATAGTCTGCAGTCCGTGCGGTTATATTTTGCCTAAGCCTCCCCAATTTCTCCTTCACCCAAATCCAGATAGCTGATGTTCTGAAAGAGCTGAAAAATCTGGACCCCTACAAATCAGCCGGGCTAGACAATCTGGACCCTCCCTTTCTAAAATTATCCGCCCGCATTGTTGCAACCCCTATTACTAGCCTGTTCAACCTCTCTTTCGTATCGTCTGAGATCCCCAAACATTGGAAAGCTGCCGCGGTCATCCCTCTCTTCAAAAGGGGAGACACTCTAGACCCAATTGTTACAGACCTATATCTATCCTACCCTGTCTTTCTAAGGTCTTCAAAAGCCAAGGTAACAAACAGATCACTGACCATTTTGAATCCCACCGTACCTTCTCCACTATGCAATCTGGTTTCCGAGCTGGTCATGGATGCACCTCAGCTACGCTCAAGGTCCTAAACGATATCATAACCACCATCGATAAGAGACAATACTGTGCAGCTGTATTCATCGACCTGGCCAAGGCTTTCGACTCTGTCAATCACCACATTCTTATCGGCAGACTCAACAGCCTTTGTTTTATCTTTGTTTTAATGACTGCCTCGCCTGGTTCACCAACTACTTCTTAGACGGAGTTCAGTGTGTCAAATCGGAGGGCCTGTTGTCCGGACCTCTGGCAGTCTCTATGGGCGTGCCACAGGGTTAAATTCTCGGGCCGACTCTCTTCTCTGTATACATCAATGATGTTGCACTTGCTGCTGGTGATTCTCTGATCCACCTCTACGCAGATGACACCATTCTGTATACTTCTGGCCCTTCTTTGGACACTGTGTTAACTAACCTCCAGACGAGCTTCAATACCATTACAACTCTCCTTCCGTGGCCTCCAACTGCTCTTAAATGCAAGTAAAAGGAAATGCATGCTCTTCAACCGATCGCTGCCCACACCTGCTGTCACGATATACTAGGAGTGGTGGGTGGAATCAGGCGCAGAGAGCAGGGTTCAGTAGATTGTCAATTTATTCTCCGGCGCACAAAAACGGTCACGCCAACACACAGGGCGCATACAATTGACCAGCCCAAACACAGGACCAAAATAGTCCGGAGAATAACCACACGAAAACCACCATACAACAGAGTGACAAAAACAATCCCGCACAAAACAAGGGCGGGACAACCTACTATATATAAGGACGCTAAATTAAACTAAAATACACACAGGTGAAACTAATAAGACAAAACCAACAGACAAACGAAAAAGGGATCGGTAGTGGCTAGTAGGACGGTGACGACGACCGCCGAGCACCGCCCGAACAGGCAGTGGAGCCAACTTCGGCGGAAGTCGTGACACCTGCCCGCCTGTTCAGCATCACTACGCTGGATTCTCGCTTAGAATATGTGGACAACTACAAATACCTAGGTGTCTGGTTAGACTGTAAACTCTCCTTCCAGACTCACATTAAGCATCTCCAATCCTAAATTAAATCTAGAATCGGCTTCCTATTTCACAACAAAGCATCCTTCACTCATGCTGCCAAACATTCCCTCGGAAAACTGACTATCCTACCGATCCTTGACTTCGGCGATGTCATTTACAAAATAGCCTCCAACCATCTACTCAGCAAATTGGATGCAGTCTATCACAGTGCCATCCGTTTTGTCACCAAAGCCCCATTTACTACCCACCACTGTGACCTGTATGCTCTCACTGGCTGGCCCTCGCTTCATATTTGTCACCAAACCCACTGGCTCCAGGTCATCTATAAGTCTTTGCTAGGTAAAGCACCGCCTTATCTCAGCTCACTGGTCACCATAGCACCACCCACTAGTAGCACGCGCTCCAGAAGGTATATTTCACTGGTCACCCCCAAAGCCAATTCCTCCTTTCCTTCCAGTTCTCTGCTACCAATGACTGGAACGAACTGCAAAAATCACTGAAGCTGGAGACTCATATCTCCCTCACTAGCTTTAAGCAATCAGAGCAGCTCACAGATCACTGCACCTGTACATAGCCCATCTGTAAATAGCCCATCCAACTACCTCATCCCCATACTGTTATTTATTTATTTATTTTGCTCCTTTGCACCTCAGTATCTCTACTTGCACATTCATCTTCTGCACATATCCAGTGTTTAATTGCTATATTGTAATTATTTCGCCACTATGTCCTATTTATTGCCTTACCTTTTCCTATTTATTGCCTTACCACACACTGTACTTAGACTTTTTCTATTGTATTATTGACTGTATGTTTGTTTATTCCATGTGTAACTCTGTGTTGTTGTTTGTGTCGCACTGCTTTGCTTTATCTTGGCCAGGTTGTAGTTGTAAATGAGAAATTGTTCTCAACTAGCCAGCTGGTTAAATAAAGGTGAAATAAAAAGAAATAAAATATGTCCCTGGGACAGGTGGGTTTAGGGTCATGAAATATTGTGTGGATGAAGGGCGGGTAGGTGGCAGGCGGGTTAAATAAAGAGAAAACAGTACATTTAAAAAAAAATACAAAAATGTGTAAATGTATATCTATAGGCTACATTGAGGTTTTTCATTCATAATTTTTATGCTATCTGAAATTAGATCGTAAGCCTAAGCTTTAGGGCCTAACTTGACGCGTGCCAAATAGCCTACATGCCAATCGCCAATTGCTTTAGGGAAGGGGCAGAAAAATTGTATGTGGATCTTCTGGAGCAAAAAGGACAATAATTCAAAAAGACACAAGCTGCAAAATGGAGAGTTGAAAATAAATAAGTGACGGCCAGAATGGTAATGTTTGGGAAAAAAGGAGGATAACAGTGCCTTCAAAAATACTGGGGTTTTGATGTAGATACGGCCTACTAGTGCAAAAATAATATTACGATATTATCAAAAGATACGATATATCGTCAAAAATATCGCATCGATCACACACGACTTCCCAAGAGCCTCACTAATAGCATGTTCTTGGGAAGTGCGATGGAGTCAAACGTAGCGTGGGTGCTGCGCTTTGTGTCACACTCTTCCCTTAGCATCCAGTTATCTCTGTGTATCAGCTGAGGTATGTGTGATGGTTGTGAGGCGCTATACAAATTCGACAGTCACAGGATGGAGACTTCAAATAGGCCTATGACACGTCAAGGGAACTTTAGCCTTTTGCTCAGATTGGTTAAATGGAAAGGGAAATCTGTAAGCTGACTGTAGGTCTATAACCTATCACATGTTCTTAGTATTAACTCTTGCATAATTAAGCATTTCTTGCCATAAAATGATAAGCTAATCCCAAAAAATATATGATTTCTGTCTTCCAGCATCTTGAGAGAATGCAAATGCACAGTTAGAGACTGTTTTATCAGCGTCATAAAAGTTGATCGTATTTCAACTACATAAAATGTGAAACAGAAACAAGTTGGGTCGTTTTCACAGCTTTCTATTTCCTTACAACTGGTCAAACTGTCAGTTGGACATTTTGCACAGAAAATATTTCTGTTATGGGGGGTTATTATCAATTACGAGCTGGTGCAGGTGAACAAACAGCTGACCCGCGCACCACTAGTATATGTACAATGCACGCATGCAAGTGTACACACACACACAAACAGCTTTTTGGGGTATTTAGGTATTTTATTAGGATCCCCATTAGCTGTTGCAAAAGCAGCAGCTACTCTTCCTGGGGTCCACACAAAACATGAAACAATAAATAAATACAGAACATTAGTAGACAACATGTTTAAGAAAGGCACACTTAGCGAACATATCAATACATACAAAATCAAATCAAACTTTATTTGCCACATGCGCCGAATACAACAAGTCTAGACTTTACCGTGAAATGCTTACTTACAAGCCCTTAACCAACAGTGCAGTTCAAGAAGAAGAAAATATTTACCAAGTAGGCTAAAATAATAAGTAATAATAAAAGTAACACAATAACAATAACTAGGCTATATACAGGGGGCACCTGTACCGAGTCAATGTGCAGGGGTACAGGGGCTAGTTGAGGTAATCTGTACATGTAGGTGGGGGCAAAGTGACTATGCATAGGTAACAAACAAGCAGTGAGTAGCAGCAGTGTACAGGGGGGTCAATGTAAATTGTCCAGTGGTGATTTTTATGAATTGTTCAGCAGTCTTATGGTTTGGGGGTAGAAGCTGTTGAGGAGCCTTTTGGTCCTAGACTTGGCGCTCCGGCACCGCTTGCCGTGCGGTAGCAGAGAAAACAGTCTATAACTTGGGTGACTGGAGTCTCTGATAATTTTACACACAAACTATCTAGGTCAAATAGGGGAGAGGCGTTGTGCTGTGAGGTGTTGCTTTTTCTGTTTTTTGCAACCAAGTTTGCTGTTCACTTGAGCAATACGGAGTTCCATGCAATAATGGCTCTATATAATACAGTATGCTTTCTTGAATTTGTTCTGGATTTGGGGACTGTGAAAAGACCCCTGGTGGCATGTCTGGTGGGGTAAGTGTGTGTGTCAGAGCTGTGAGTAAGTTGACTATGCAAACAATTTGGGATTTTCAACACATTAATTTAATGTTTCTTATAAAATAAAGAAGTGATGCAGTCAGTCTCTCCTCAACTCTTAGCCAAGAGAGACTGGCATGCATAGTATTTATATCAGCCCGCTGATTACAATGAAGAGCAAGACGCTCTGTTCTGGCCCAGCTGCAGCTTAACTAGGTCTTTCCTTGCAGCAGTCTACCACATGACTGGCTTCTTAATATGCCACACCTGTCAGGTGGATGGATTATCTTGGAATGGTCACCAACAGGAATGTAAACAAATTTGTAGCCAAAATTTGAGAGAAAGAAGCTTTTTGTGCTGGAAAATTTCAGGGATATTTTATTTCAGCTCATAAAACATGGGACCAACACTGTACACGCCAGCAGCGTACCACCCTGCATACCACCCTGCATACCACTGCTGGCTTGCTTCTGAAGCTAAGCAGGGTTGGTCCTGGTCAGTTCCTGGACGGGAGACCAGATGCTGCTGGAAGTGGTGTTGGAGGGCCAGTAGGAGGCACTCTTTCCTCTGGTCTAAAAAAATGTCCCAATACCCCATGGCAGTGATTGGGGACACTGCCCTGTGTAGGGTGCTGTCTTTCAGGTGGGACGTTAAACGGGTGTCCTGACTCTGAGATCATTAAAGGTCCCATGGCACTTATCGTAAGAGTAGGGGTGTTAACCCCGGTGTCCTGGCTAAATTCCTGATCTGGCTCTCAAACCATCACGGTCACCTAATAATCCCAGTTTACAATTGGCTCATTCATCCCTCTCCTCTGTAACTATTCCCCAGGTCGTTGCTGTAAATGAGAACGTGTTCTCAGTCAACTTACCTGGTAAAATAATGGATAAATAAAAAACATGTGTTTTTATATTTTTGTTCCGTGTTTATAATGCATAGAGTGTATTTAATAGCTGGAGATGGCTAACAGAGGTGGAGAGAATAACTCTCTCTCTGCAAGGGAAATATTGTCATTTCTCTGACCTATTTTCTCTTTAGAAGGCCACATTTCTCTTTTCTTCACAGTTAGGTAAGGGTCATTTTCTTCAGAACCAACTGTCTGTGCTTGTTTGGGACAAGTACTCTTTTTCATAGCTAGTCCAAATGTTCAGTGAACCCAGATACCTATATTTTCTTTAGTCTATTTCATTCCCTTAATTTTGTCCCATAGATTTCAGTACATATTTCCACAGTATGAAGGCCTGTCCACTCACATCCCTGACAACACCATTGTAATACTCCCTCTCAGACAACAATGTCAGAAGTGTTGTGGGGTCATTGTGAAGAACAGGGTGACGCTGTGGATCGTCTTCCATCAAAGCTAATCTTGTTGGCAATGTCAAAGAGCCAATCTATGGGAGAGAGAGAGAGATACATGGGATAAGGCAGTATCGGGCAGCTGATCAAATAGTAGTCAGCTCTGGAGGCTATAATCAGAGAATCACATCCTGTAAACCGCCGCTTTTTATGATGTTTATCTGAAACGGAGCCTCAAACCCTTCCTTCATTATCCAGGAGAATTTGATGTATCAGCTCCTCTCAAAGCGACATCACAGCCACTGCTCCTCACAACTTTTCATGAATTTCTCTCAAGTACAGATGATGTATACCTAAGCTGATTTCTTTCTGAAGTTGTTTGCATTTCTCCACGGCCAGCATGTCTCAAATAGTTGCGTCTAAGGTCATCACAATCAGCAGCAATGCCACGGCAATCATTTTTTTCACTCCGCGCAGGAAGATTGGACGCTGAATTAAATTTACATTACATCACCTCAAGCTGAATCTTCTACCGTTAGATAATGGGAAAAGGCCTCCTATCTCTCTCTCTGTGGCTTGAGCTTTTAAATGGCTACGGTGTCTGATGTTCTCCTGTGAATGCTTCTGCTGTTAGCTCCTATCGATCATGCACAACTTAAAATGAATTTCACCAACTAAGCTGTCTTCCATCTGAGCTGGCTGCCTGCTTTGACCTTGCCTTCCCCATGCGCCGTTGACCAATGCTGCCCACTTTATGTGCTGATTGGCAACCTGGCCACCTGCCGGTCGCACTGATTGGCCAGTGGCAGGATCTCCAGCTGATTGGCAGGGTAGGGGGCCAAACCCAGCTGTTGTGTGGAGTCAGCGGGAGCAGCTGAAGTGGCAGGATCAGCCTCTTGATGTGAGAGCACCTTTTGATAAATAATTAAACAGTGGTAATAACCAGCTGTTGTGAGGGCACATGTCCCCCTCCCAGCCACAGGCCCTCTCTCCCACGCACCCCTCAGTGCTCAGTGTGCCTGGGGAAGAATTTAACAGGCCCCCCCTCAGTGTGCTTGGTTAAGAACTTATCAGGCCTGAGATTTGCTAATCCATTATTCACCAGGATATCCCCTCTCACCCCCCCTCCCACCCCCACCTGACCCCCACCCTGTTCCACCTTGCTGCTCCATCTCTCCTGACTCGTCTCCCCTGTCCGCCCAGTGTCATGTCAGCTGGGAGCCATTTCTCCTAGCAGAGGAGCTTCTGTAAGGGCTACAGTGAACATGTGGGTGCTATGGGAGGTTGCAAACCACAGAATTCCATTTCAGCTAGTCGTGTACCAGGAGAGTCGTTTTTACAGGCTAATGACCCTGCTCCCCTTCCACAGGGGCTCTGATGGTCAGTAATGAGTCCTGCTCTCCCTCATAAAGCACCCCATAGGGTGTGTGTGTGTGTGCGTGTGGTGGTCTGTAATGAGGTGTGCCCAGCCAGACAGTGGGCTGGTCTTGGTGTCAGGGTGGAGCTGAGGATATGGCTGACGAATGGCTCATTAGGCAGCAGGGCAGGATAGCGTATGAACACAGCTCTTTAATGTGCAGATAGGGAGAGAGGGCATTGTCCTTCCTCTCCTCAACCTCCCTCACTTCTCTCTGTTCACATTATGCACCCGCTTTTCAACGCCTGCCTCTGTGTGATGGAAAGCCCCGCGCTGCGGTTTTGTTCCATTTATTTATTTATTTGTTTATTCAATTTATTTTATTGTGGGTGCTATTATGGTTGTTTTCCACAGCCGCATCTGGACTGACAGGTTGCCAATCATAGTGAGATTTCATCTCCTATTGGCGTAGTAATGGCGGTGCTGTGCTAATTGAGTTGAACGTGGCGCTCGTCTCTCCTCAGTGAATCCGTCTGTCGCCGTCTTGTCATCAGTTTGGTTGCGCTTGATAGGTTTGTGTGGGGGTGTATGTGGGGGGGGGGGGGGGGGGGGGTATTAAAAGGTTGTTGAGGTCTCATTCCCCGAGGGATTCCCTCAATGCCATTGTTTTCCTGTCAAGGGCGTACTTTGCCAAACACTATGCCCTCCCTTTGTTCCCTCGTTTGAACTGGTCGCTATAGCCCGGTGAATGTTATGATTGAAAATAAATCTGAATTTGTGAAATTGAACAGGCCCACAATGCTATCAGCCATGAACAGGTTGCGTATTTAATTTTTTATTTCTCTCTCTCTCTCTACATCTCTCTCTCTCTCTCTCTCTCTCTGGTGGGGCCATTTATTTGTACTGAGTGTTAGCGGGACCCGGTCATTCGAGGCCCTCCAACATGAAATCTCATCAATAGTTCATGAGGGCCACTTATTCAGTGAGGTCAGACAGACACGTGGGATGATATCATGTTTAATAAGCCCCTGTGTTCTCTCTATCGTACCTCAATGAATGATGAAATTTCATTTGAGCGCTGGAGAGGGACAGAGCGGGAGGGAAGCTGTGTGTGTGGTGTGTGCATGCGTGTGTATGCGTGCCTGCTCGTATTCACATTGCTTTTCATATCAATGGTTGCACTTCATTCACATACAGACAAGCCTAGATAATAGGTAGTGCCTCTAAAGTACAGTGATGTGTTTCTGCCATCAATAGATAGTTGCCATCAAGCTTCCGTGCATTTTGCTGCTGTACCTCCAACACTGGGTAAATGTGTTTCATCTGTTCTCCCAGGCCTTTTCTCCTCCTCCCTCCGATGGGCTCTGAAAGATGTGTGTGCAGTTTGGCACTCCACACAGTTGCACATAGGCTGCCTTTGATAAGTATCTGCTGGAAGAATGGAGGGAACAAAGGATGTGTGTTCAGGTGGCTTTGAAAGAGAGGAAGAGAGGAGGTTCAGTGTGCTCTGCTGTCAGGCGGCCTTGGGTAGAGGAGCTCATGTCAAGAGGGGAGGCTTTCATATGGGGGCTGTGTAGTTCTGTCTTGCTTCAGGGGCTGCCTCTACACCTCGACACACAACCACTGTCTTAGCAGCACTCTCCTGTGTGCGTGTGTGTGCGTGCATTCCATGCACGTCTCCTCGTGTCACTCTGTGGACGCGCGTGGACTCCAACTCCAAACACACGCTAAATGAGCAGCCTGCTTGTCATCAATCCAAGCCTTTCATACTCACGTAAACATTAGAACAGACATTCACACAGGCTTTCCCTCTATTCTCACCGCCACACAGGGAGAGGAGGTGCATCAAAGGTAGCTTTCTCCAGGCTCCCTTTATCTCCCTTCATCACTCCCTCGCTCTTTCTCTCTCTTTCTCTCTCTCTCTCTTGTCTTTTGCTCTTTTCTCCACAATGTCTCTCCCCTTTCTCCTTTCTCTCGCTTTGTCTCCCTCCAAACCTCTCTCAACTTTGCCTCTGTCTGTCTGACCTGGGTCCCCAGGGGAATCTCCCTCCAGCAGCTTTTTGTTCACTGTTTGTTTCTTTGAGTTGAGAATACACTTTTTTTTCTGAAATCGTGCCTCAAAGGATTCAAATCAATGATCCATCTCTGCCCTCCCCCCTCCTCCCTCCCAACCGTCTCCCTCCTCCCGATCCATCACACAACAGCAGCCAGTGCAGTCAGCCTCTCAAAGTCCAGCCTCTGTCTCATTTCTCATAAATTAGCATTACCTCTCTCACACACTCTCATTTTCCTTTCTCTCCCTTGCACTCTCTCTCTCTCTCTCTCTGGCTCTCACATTTCATTTCATTTCCCCCCCTGTAAATGCCACATAGAAGTCCCTTAAGAAATGGCATTTTTACATTCCTCCTTTGTTCTTTCATTTCTCCCTCCTGCCTCCCAGCTTCTAACCCCCTCCTCCTTTTTTCCTTCCTTCCTTCCTTCCTTCCTTCCTTCCTTCCTTCCTTCCTTCCTTCCTTCCTTCCTTCCTTCCTTCCTTCCTTCCTTCCTTCCTTCCTTCCTTCCTTCCTTCCTTCCTTCCTTCCTTCCTTCCTTCCTTCCTTCCTTCCTTACTTCCTTCATTCCTTCATTCCTTCATTCCTTCCTTCCTTCCATCCCTGCCTTTCTCTCTTCCATCTGTCTCAATCTGTCTCTCCAACCCTCTCTCTGCCTCTGTCTTTGTCAAACCAAAGTGACTTTTTCTCTGTGGAAATGAGTGAAAACATCACACAGGAGAACAGTCCTCTGGCACCAGCGTGCCTCTACACAGCACTTTGCATTTTTGTGTGTTCAATCAAAATGCTAATGGCATCATCAGCAACATCGGGGTGATGTTATTGTAGCGCTAATTGATAAGAAGAGGATGATGTGGGCTACAGATAGCTAGCGCCAACCACTGACACTGCTGCATGCCCAGTCCAGTCCAGTCTTCAATTATTTGTCATTACAATGGCTGTAATAAAAGTGAACTAATTGTTTAACGATGACTCTTTCTCTGCAATGGATGTGTGGTGTGGCGTATGGGTCCTTTAGATACAGAGGAGATTGGAGGTACAGTAGATGTTAAATGTCTGGGTTCTCAGTTAGAGGTACAGTAGATGGTAAAAGTCTGGGCTCTCAGTTAGACGTACAGTAGATGGTAAAAGTCTGGGCTCTCAGTTAGAGGTACAGTAGATGGTAAAAGTCTGGGTTTTCAGTTAGAGGTACAGTAGATGGTAAAAGTCTGGGCTCTCAGTTAGAGGTACAGTAGATGGTAAAAGTCTGGGCTCTCAGTTAGAGGTACAGTAGATGGTAAAAGTCTGGGCTCTCAGTTAGAGGTACAGTAGATGGTAAAAGTCTGGGCTCTCAGTTAGACGTACAGTAGATGGTAAAAGTCTGGGCTCTCAGTTAGAGGTACAGTAGATGGTAAAAGTCTGGGTTTTCAGTTAGAGGTACAGTAGATGGTAAAAGTCTGGGCTCTCAGTTAGAGGTACAGTAGATAGTAAAAGTCTGGGCTCTCAGTTAGAGGTACAGTAGATGGTAAAAGTCGGGGCTCTCAGTTAGAGGTACAGTAGATGGTAAAAGTCTGGGCTCTCAGTTAGAGGTACAGTAGATGGTAAAAGTCTGGGCTCTCAGTTAGACGTACAGTAGATGGTAAAAGTCTGGGCTCTCAGTTAGAGGTACAGTAGATGGTAAAAGTCTGGGTTCTCAGTTAGAGGTACAGTAGATGGTAAAAGTCTGAGCTCTCAGTTAGAGGTACAGTAGGTGGTAAAAGTCTGGGCTCTCAGTTAGAGGTACAGTAGATGGTAAAAGTCTGGGTTCTCAGTTAGACGTACAGTAGATAGTCAAAACCTTGGCTCCCAGGAGAGAGGAGAGGAGGAAGTTATGCACTGTGACCTATGCTCTTGACTTATGCTCTTGAGAACCTAGCGCTCGCTAGTCTTAACGTGGGAACCTAGCACTACTCCTAACTTGAGAACCTAGCACTAGTCCTAACCTGAGAACCTAGCACTAGTCCTAACTTGAGAACCTAGCACTAGTCCTAACTTGAGAACCTAGCACTAGTCCAAGCTTGAGAACCTAGCTCTTGTCCAAGCTTGAGAACCTAGCACGAGTCCTAACTTGAGAGCCTAGCACTAGTCCTAACTTGAGAACCTAGTGTAACAGTATAACTTTAATCCGTCCTCTCGCCCCGACCTGGGCGCGAACCAGGGACGCTCTGCACACGTCAACAGTCACCCTCGAAGCATCGTTACCCATCGCTCCACAAAAGCTGCGTCGCTTGCAGAGCAAGGGGAACCACTACTTCAAGGTCTCAGAGCAAGTGATGTCACCGATTGAAACACTATTTAGCGCGCACCACCGCTAACTTGCTAGACGTTTCACATCCGTTACACTCACCCCCCTTTTGACCTCCTCCTTTTCCGCAGCAACCAGTGATCTGGGTCACGGCACCAATGTAACAGTATAACTTTAATCCGTCCCCTCGCCCCGACCTGGGCGCGAACCAGGGACGCTCTGCACACGTCAACAGTCACCCTCGAAGCATCGTTACCCATCGCTCCACAAAAGCCGCGTCGCTTGCAGAGCAAGGGGAACCACTATTTCAAGGTCTCAGAGCAAGTGACGTCACCGATTGAAACGCTATTTAGCACGCACCACTGCTAACTAGCTAGCTGTTTCACATCCGTTACACTAGCACTAGTCCTAACTTGAGAACCTAGCACTAGTCCTAACTTGAGAACCTAGCACTAGTCCAAGCTTGAGAACCTAGCACTAGTCTTAACTTCAGAACCTAGCACTAGTCCTAACTTGAGAACCTAGCACTAGTCCTAACTTCAGAACCTAACACTAGTCTTAACTTGAGAACCTAGCACTAGTCCTAACTTGAGAACCTAGCACTAGTCCTAACTTGAGAACCTAGCACTAGTCCAAGCTTGAGAACCTAGCACTAGTCCTAACTTGAGAACCTAGCACTAGTCCAAGCTTGAGAACCTAGCACTAGTCCTAACTTGAGAACCTAGCACTAGTCCTAACTTGAGAACCTAGCACTAGTCCTAACTTGAGAACCTAGCACTAGTCCTAACTTGAGAACCTAGCACTAGTCCAAGCTTGAGAACCTAGCACTAATCCAAACTTGACAACCTAGCACTCCAATCCAAAATTAAATCTAGATTCGGCTTCCTATCTTGCAACAAAGCATCCTTCACTCATGCTGCCAAACATACCCTCGTAAAACTGACTATCCTACCGATCCGGCGATGCCATTTACAAAATAGCCTCCAACACTCTACTCAGCAAATTGGATGCAGTCCGTTTTGTCACCAAAGCCCCATATACTACCCACCACTGCGATCTGTATGCTCTCGTTGACTGGTCCTCGCTACATATTCGTCGCCAAACCCACTGGCTCCAGGTCATCTGTAAGTCTTTGCTAGGTAAAGCTCCACCTTATCTCAGCTCAATGGTCACCATAGCAACACCCACCCGTAGCATGCGCTCCAGCAGGTATATTTTGTTTTTCTGCTCTTTTGCACACCAGTATTTTTACTTGCACATCCTCATCTGCACATATATCACTCCAGTGTAATTGCTAAATTGTAATTACTTCGCCTCTATTGGCCTATTTATTGCCTTACCTCCTTACCTCATTTGCACTGTATATTGATTTTCTATTGTGTTATTGACTATGTTTGTTTATTCCATGTGTAGCTCTGTTGTTTTTGTCTTACTGCTTTGCTTTATCCTGGCCAGGTCACAGTTGTAAATGAGAACTTGTTCTCAACTGCCCTACCTGGTTAAATAAAAGTGACATACATTTTTTTAAGTGTGTGTGTGTGTGTGTGTGTTTGTGAGAAAGAGATAGTGAGAATGGCTATCTGTCTCATAGAGAGCGCGACAGATAGATAGTGGAGGAGAAGCGACGAGAAAAGTTAACATTTTAATTTCTGAAGAATCTAGGAGAAAGTCGGGGGGAAAATCCCTCTGTCTTCCAATTTGTCAAAGTTCCTTTTTCCCCCAGTATGCAGTGGCCAGTGAGAGAGGGAGGGTAATTAATAGCCTAGGAGTATTTCCGATGTGTCAGTATTTCAGGCTGCCTTTCAGACTGATAATGTTCCCTGGCTGCTGGCCCTGGGGACTGCTCTATCTTATTAACTTGTCCTATGAGACAGCTCCACCATGGACAGTCCTGCTTTACAGCCCACCAGAAGGGGCAGGGAGGGAAGGAGGGGAGGGACGGAGAGGCAGCTAAAGGAGGATGGAGAGGGAGGACCACTAACCATACCGCTGTGCCTGTTAGGCACTGAAGGGCTTGTTCAGCTCTCCTCCTTCACTCTCCTATTGATACTGTAGTCCTGTTAGTGGATTCCTCTTGTCTTCCTACCCCCCCCCCCCCCCCCCATCAACTCTCCACCCCCATATCAGCTGACAAAAGAGGTGATATTTAAACCACCTTGAGGCATTGATCAAAATGGCTATACGCTGTAGTTAGTAGAGGATGCTGTACTATATATCTATGATCAAAGGCAGCGTTGGGCTGATATAGGCTAGTGTGAGCCCTACAGTACCCAGGCATGCAGGAGGAAGCTCTACTCTGCTCTGTCTGTAATGAGAGAGAGAGATAGAGAGAGAAGCCTTAGCTACGCAGACCCTATGGAGCCCTGAGGAGAGGAGAACAGAGGAAAGAAGAGAGAGGAGAGAAGAGGAGAGAAGAGAAGAGAACAGAGGAAAGAAGAGAGAGGAGAGAAGAGAACAGAGGAAAGAAGAGAGAGGAGAGAAGAGGAGTGAAGAGAAGAGAACAGAGGAAAGAAGATGAGAGGAGAAGAGAACAGAGGAAAGAAGAGAGAGGAGAGAAGAGGAGAGAAGAGAAGAGAACAGAGGAAAGAAGAGAGAGGAGAGAAGATGAGAAAAGAGAAGAGAACAGAGGAAAGAAGAGAGAGGAGAGAAGATGAGAGGAGAAGAGAACAGAGGAAAGAAGAGAGAGGAGAGAAGAGGAGAGAAGAGAAGAGAACAGAGGAAAGAAGAGAGAGGAGAGAAGAGGAGAGAAGAGAAGAGAACAGAGAAAAGAAGAGAGAGGAGAGAAGAGGAGAGAAGAGAAGAGAACAGAGGAAAGAAGAGAGAGGAGAGAAGATGAGAGGAGAAGAGAACAGAGGAAAGAAGAGAGAGGAGAGAAGAGGAGAGAAGAGAAGAGAACAGAGGAAAGAAGAGAGAGGAGAGAAGAGGAGAGAAGAGAACAGAGGAAAGAAGAGAGAGGAGAGAAGATGAGAGGAGAAGAGAACAGAGTAAAGAAGAGAGAGGAGAGAAGAGGAGAGAAGAGAAGAGAACAGAGGAAAGAAGAGAGAGGAGAGAAGATGAGAGGAGTAGAGAACAGAGGAAAGAAGAGAGAGGAGAGAAGAGAAGAGAACAGAGGAAAGAAGAGAGAGGAGAGAAGATGAGAGGAGAAGAGAACAGAGGAAAGAAGAGGAGAGAAGATGAGAGGAGAAGAGAACAGAGGAAAGAAGAGGAGAGAAGAGAAGCAGCAGGATGAGTAAATAAAGCAGTGGCTTGACACGCTTTTAATCTGTTTGCCTTTAAATGCTGCCCTATTGAGTGCCAGAGCACAAGGTTAATGAGAACAAGTCTTTCAGGTGAGTGGAGGTCTTAACCACCATGAGGGAGGACAAGGTGGAGAGAGAGGGGGCAGAGAGAGAAAGAAAGAAGGTAGCATGGAGGTAAAGGCAAGTGGGTGAGTCAAGATAAGACTGTGGAGGAGACTTGAGACTAAAATGAAGAGGGGAGTGCATGAGAGTATGATGAGAGAAATAGTACATAGCTACACAATTTTTATGATGTCCTCCTATGTGGCATCCTGACCTTAGTTCCTTTTTCATGTCTCTGTTTTAGTTTGGTCAGGGCATGAGTTGGGGTGTGCATTCTATGTTTTGTAGTCTAGGTGTTTGGCCTGGTATGGTTCCCAATCAGAGGCAGCTGGCAATCGTTGTCCCTGATTGAGAACCATACTTAGGCAGCCTGTTTTCCCACTATGGGTAGTTATTTTCTGTTTAGTGTGTTTTGCACCTGACAGAGTTGTTTCGGTTGTTTCTTTTGTTCCTTGTTGTATTTAGTGTTCAGTTTATTAAAACATTGATGAACACTACCCACGCTGCATCTTGGTCCTCACCTTCTTCCACCAACGGTCGTTACATCCTATTTGCACTTGGTCAGTATGCTACGTCAGTCTGTTGGTGTATGCTCTGTAGATGCCAGTCTTAAAGATGCAATCCAGGATCTTAAGCGTGACAAATTTGTAACATATAGTACAAATTAGATTCGGGAACATATTATACGAATTGCACAAAAAAAATACACATGTAAAATATCATACAAATGGATGACATAGTACACAATTTGATGATGTAGTACACAAACAACGGGGACCACTTTTGGCTCGTGAGCACCACTAATAAAACTACTGGCTGAAATTATACAAAAGTTTGAGAGTGCATCTTTAAGTGAGGATTAAGAGCGTGCGATAAAGAAAGGATATAGAGAGCCTGTTGCGTTGTGTGGTGCACTGCTGAGAAAGGCAAGACAGCAGCCTCTGAGGAGAGGATGGTCAGTCTGAAAGAAAGGAGAAAGAGAGGCGGCATTACCTGGGCTTTTTTTCCTCTTTCCATTGCTGCCCATTTCCCTCTCTCTCTCCATGACAGATAAGCTCTAGGGGGGAGAAGGAAGGGGGGAAATGGCCTCTTTCAGCCTTCAGATTTGATTTCAGCCTGCTTTATCTCCAGAGGACAATGGAAGGCCTTATCGGGGCTGGGCTGAGACACAGAGCCTCGAGGCCACGGGCGCCCATCCACAGCACAAAGCCTGTCACATATATATTTATATATGTGGGGATTGTGTGGATAGACAGACGGACAGACAGATGGAGGGGTGCGGGGGCGGATGGGGCTGAAGACCTGCCCTGTGTCTTACTGACACCTCAGTGGGACAGAGGGCTGGACCACAACACAACTGCCGTAAACACACAGATAAGATCCAGGCAGAGCAGTAGGTGCTGGGGGAATCACTACAGGCTGATGGATGCAGGCCTGGCAGGCACCCACTTAAGCCCTCCCATCCCTGGAATCAGCTAAATGACGGCCACCCTGCATCTGATCACATGCATTCATTACTGCACTCAGACAGTCCACATGTGTGCACCGGGCAGAAATAGAATGTGTGGCTATGCCTCGAGTAGAGTGCTCATCTCATCTGACAATTTGAGATGAAATGTAGCTAACTGCAAATGGCTTTCCACACTAAGAGGATGCCGGATGGCTTTACAGAATGCCTCATAGACACGTCATGGGTGAAAGTGTGTGTAGAAAGAATGGGATAGGACACCTGAATAAAGCGCTGTGTCTAAGAGTCATTGCCCCGGTTTCACCACACCTCCACAGCTCTGACATAGAGGGATAGTTTCAAAGTTGAATCATGTTTCACAGAGTACAGCAGGTGTAAAACAGTACATAGCTTGAGAGCGCTTTCCCAACAATGCAGTGATAATAATTAATAATAACATAGATAATAATACAAAATCAAATAAAAAACACACAAGTACTACAAGGTGAGTTAGAAACACGATAATGCGAGTATATACAGGTACCTTATTCAATGTGCAGGGCTACTGGAGTGGTTGAGGTGGTTTATACATAAAAAGAGACTATTAGTAAGATATACATGTAAACAGGGCTTAAAAGTGACTGGTAGCAGGAATATATAAATACTAAGGGTAATATATACATGTAAACAGGAGTAATATTGACCAGCAGCAGGATAAATAGATAAATACTAATGGTAATATATACATGTAAACAGGAGTATTAGTGACCAGCAGCAGGATAAATAGATAAATACTAATGGTAATGGCAATCAATAATCAATAGACAGCAGTGTAATGGAGTAGTAAATCAAATCAATAATCATTTTAGCAGCAGCATAAGTTGTGTCTGAGTGGGTAGAGAGCTTTGGATGGGCATAGAGCCAGTGTGGGTAGTCTGTAGGAGAAGGAGAGCAGTATTTTTTAGGATATAATGCATACACACTCTCTCCCAGCTTCTCTGCCATGCTGCCCCTCAGGTTCCCCTCTGTGACTGACCCTCTGCCTGGCAGCCCTCACATTAGCTTGTTTGTGTTTTGTGCTTGTTATTTTCTCTGCCAGCAGGTCGTGTTGGACCCACCCATTGAGTAATCACTTTCTCAGCGTACGTGAAATTGTCTTCAATGTTTTAGATCCAGGCTACTTTCACAGTCACTTTCAATAAAGGAGAAAATCAAGCGTTAGCTGTCAGATATATGTAACAAATTCACATTTTCATATGGAGGATAGAGACGGCAGGGGATCTGAGCTATGCTATTCCAGTCTCACAGAGAAGAATAGAGAGTCATGACATATGAGAGAAGCCATTTTTACACAAATTGGATTCCAAAGTAATAAAATGTAGAAAGAAAGTTTTAGGGCATTGACAACAGGTCGTATGTGTAAGATAGATGGAACGTTGGGTAAGGGTATTTGTATTCACATTTTTAAATGTCACCATAATGAGATTTTGCTGATATTTATGTAGGATTACTGAAGCCTTAGGTCTATGTGAAGAAAAATCCCATTAACCAACCCTGTATGTGAAAACCAAGTAGGTGTTTTTTATCAAATACTTTACACTGTCGATTTAATATAACAGGCGTTTATAAATCACAATTTATATCAATGCAAGTATCTGGCCCATTCTATCTAAATCTCATTTGAGAAAGATATTTTCTCTCCCTTGAATTCTTATAAAGCTAAAGATTTGGTTGTGCATACAGATAAGAATAGTCACCATCATCTCATATAGCCACCTAGACAGCTAGTTTCTCCACAAACGATACCAAGTATTGACCTGATAGCTGGTGCCAGTCTTTTGTGGGAGATATTGCGAGACAGGAAGACGGGGCAGAAAAAAAGTTTTGTCAATGATAAAGACGTCCTAGACTGAGTGACAGCCATAGAATTAGGAATTAGAATACTAATTTAATAGGATCTCTATGGTGACAACAATCTGCTGTAGCCATGGCGACCGAGGCAATCTGAAAGGCGATGGGCTTTGCTAATGAAGGGCCTCGTTAACAGGAGTGGAGATGATAAGGGCTCTGCTTGGCGTCCCAGGGGAATTAAACCGGAGGGAGTGAGGGAGGGAAGGAGGGGTGTGAGAGTGATTGAGATACAGTGGGGTCTGTTCACCTGAGTGCATCACACAGGAAGCACACCTCATTCCTAGAGATGGGTTTGGGTTCAGAAGGTGGACATTTTGGGTTTCTGCACAGATGTTTGGGGTTTCTGCACAATTGACTGTCTAAAGATTTGGCCAGTGTATTCATATTTAATAAGATCCATGCAACATTATACATTACACACAGCCCACAGGCCTGTAGCAGGCCCTTGGGGTACTCTAGTGTTCATCTGTAGGCTGTGAAGATGAATGATGGAGGGAAGATGTAAAAATACCTCTGAACTGTAATCTTAAAGACATTATGTGACCATATTTCTGGTGGCTGTCTGGACTGTGGAGAGGTGGAACTGTTATTTAGGAGAGGTGTTTATCATCAGATGGCTGCAGGTGCAGTCCTAATGCACTGGGCCCTCTCTAGGCTACTGACCTCTGTAGGCTGTGGGTTTGATGGTGGAGGGATAGAACATCAAGGTGGATGAATTTCATAGTAGTACTTTATAAAAACACAGCAAGACATCTGATATACTATTTCCCTCACAGATGTTTCACTTACTTTGGTCTTTCTGTACTTTCATCCTAAATATCCTCTCTTGTTGGAGAGCTGAGGCTAGTTTCAAAGCACTGCCAGCTGTTGCTTTGGTTTGAGAGGGCTAAGGGCGGATAGAGGCAGCTCAGCTGCACTCCTTCACTCACTCACTCACTCACTCACTCACTCACTCACTCACTCACTCACTCACTCACTCACTCACTCACCAACCTGGACTCAAGAGTAGACGTAACATAGTTAAGGAAAATCCTGGACCTCAAATAAGTATGACATGTTATGTTTGGTATGATATGTATTAATTTGTGGATGTCCATCATCCATTCCCTATGATATGTTACAAATGACAATTTGTATGATATGTTACGAATTGCAATTGGTACAACATGTTACGAAATGGCACTAAATGGAATTCCAGTTTTTTTGTGGCTAACATTTGCTAGGTGGCTAACATTAGTTAGGCTAGGGGTTAAAGTTAGGGTTAGGAGTTAGGTTAAATAGCTAGACGGGTTAGCTAACATTCTTAGTAGTTGCAAAGTAGCTAGCTAAAAAGTAGTAAGTAGTTGGAAAGTTGCTAATTAGCTCAAATGCTAAAGTTGTCCGTGATGAGATTCGAACATGTTACCTTCCGGTTGCTAGACGTTCGCGTTATATGATGACCCATCCACCCTCCTTTCGATTTGCCTTTAGTAACCTTCTGTCTTATGTAACCATACCAAATGTAACATATCATACTAATTTGAGTGTCCCTGACTTTCATTTGTTATGTTACATCTAGTCTAGGAGACCAGGCTGCAGTTACTCACACACTAACTCACTTACCCCGCCCTCTCTGATTTGCCCACTTGGGAGAAGGGAAGGCGTTGTCCGTGTGGCCGTTAGAGCAAGTCTTATTGATTGGCCGTCTGTTCAGTCATGGCAGAGGGTCTGTAGCATGTGGGCGAGCAGCTGGAAGGTTAGGCAGGGGCCACGTTATGTCATATTACACACAAAGAGATCTCACACTGCTGTCTGGGGTGGCACAGTAGAGAAAAGCTGGCCATCTTTCTTCTCACTTTACTATTAGTTATACTGTCTTCAATTCTGAGATAAATAAGGGTTTAGATTTTTACTCTAGGGTACCCACCAAATTGGATTCGGTTATCAAGAATTAGGTTGGGGGAACTGTGAGTTGTAGCAGTGGGTGTGATTATAGCCTGTGATATCAGGGCCTGAAAATACACGTACACTATCAGGTGTCTTTGGCCCTTTTTGGAACTATTACAGGCGCTAGAGTTACAGGAGGACGTGCACACAAACACTGCAGGCTTTTGTGATGCTAGCAGTTCAGTGATGTTTAACTTGTGTAGGCTTGAGAGCAGACAAGAGCAACACTAATGCTGTCAGTACAGGCGGTCTCAGTTACAAAGCCCAGTATTAAAACCCATTACCCAGCGGCCTCAGAGTCAGAGCACAGAGAGACAGGATGACATCATGGCTTCATTAAGGCTGCCTGCCTGACAGATAGAGAGAGAGAGCAGCACCGCAACCCCACCCAGCTCATCAATAGGGCAATGTTTTAGTCATGTGTTACAACACTACACCCCCCCCCCCCCCCCCCCCTCCCACACACACACACATACTGTACACACACACCACCCCTACCACATCCACAACAAAGAACCAAGACACAATTTGCATACTGCTTTATCGAGCAGAAATAACTTGTATGTATTCTCTATTTCTACTCTAGTAAAATGTCATACAGTACCCTCGTAAATGAAAACTCAATTACTGCTCAGTCTCTAGTGTCCTGTTTCTGCCATGCACTGTACATTATTATAACCCTAGCCTCTGCCGAGTCCCCAACATCCGGATGTTCCGGTTTTCAGGGGAAATGGAAAGAGAGTCTATGACGCGACTTCCACATTTGGACATTAACAAGGCGACACTCAATCTTAACTTCTCCTCCAAATACACTGGATTGGTTGAACAGCGGAAGAGAACTTCCTCCAAATGTTTTTTTTTCTTCTCATCAGTATGTAGACCAGTATGTAGGGGATCTAGTTTCAGGCGACTATTAAACGCCTGATACGTTAGGTTACTATAACAACAATAGAAATACACCCTTGCTCGAACTAAGGGGACAACAAGGTCTAAATCATGTTTGATGCACTCTGGATGTAAAAAAAAAAAAAAAAGTATTCTATTTATTCGAGATGATATGAACACTGTGGACAATGTTCAGCAAGTTGCAACATTGAAATTCAGAAATAACCACTTTTCCAGTGTTCAGCTGTACGATGCAGTATAAAGCGGCAGTATTGTATATGATATAGTACATGATAAAACTCCCAAATGGCAAGAAGTCTATGCGAGAGCAGCCAGATGTGGATGAACTACCAGATAGTGTGTCTATGTCTATTCTTGCCAATGTGGCCCACTCTCTCATTAGAATTCCACTAGTGTGTGCCTCTTTTAAGGGTCATTAAAGGAAATTGGAGGCAGAATATGTACAATGATCTGTTCAACCTCTAGCACTCCTGGATGGCTTTTTACTTTGGCAGATTGGGGCCTTAAGGAGATTTCTGACAACGTATAGACGGGTTGCCTGACAACGTCACAAAAATAATGTGTGCGCATCGACGAGGCAGAAGGCTGTGTGGTGTTATGATTCTGAATGGTCTGATAGCTAGCGACAATGACAAGAAGCTGCCATGTGTATCACGACTCAGGATATGACTCAGATGCAGACACAGGAGGCGGATGGTTCGTTTCTCCGAATATTTATTATAGCAAATGGGCAGGCACAAGGGCAGGTTGAGGGCAGGCATAGGTTTGTAATCCAAGGCAGAGTCAAAAAGGGACAGAACAGCAGGCAGGCTCAAGGTCAGGGCAGGCATAAATAAGTTTCTGGCTCCAGGTGGTGGGGTTGACAGAGATGAGGCAACGAAGAGTCGTCTCCAGGTCCTGATTGGCTCGCTTCGACTGGCCGGTAGATTGTGAATGAAACCCGGAGGACAGGCTGGCCGATGACCCAATGAGGGTGCAGAACGAGGGTGCAGAACGCCTTACAGAATCGGGATGAGAACTGAGGACCACTATTGGAAACCATGTCGACCGGAACTCCATGGATCCGGAAGACGTGCTGTACCATGAGCTGGGCCCTCTCCATGGCTGAGTGTGCGGAAATCTACGGCGTAGTCTGCCACACTACAGGAGTCTTGACGCAGCCGAAGTAGCTTCCAAACCGCCTCTCTCCTGGACACCGGAGAATTGAACACCTTCCTTACCTCCACCATTACTGAAGATTGGTAAATTACCAGTAGCTTTGCAACCCTATGTCAATGCTATTATGGCAAAAACATTTGGTCAATAGCTAACCAACAACTTGTTAGACAACAAGTGCTTATTGTGCAAATGGATATGGTCAATAAATATGGTTTTTCTTGCTAAGAAAAACATCAGTCTTCTTGTTTAACAACCCACCCGTCTATAAATCAGATGACAGTTGACAGGCGGTGGCATTTCCTGTGTGAGTCTCCCTCCATCCTGGGGGAGTGAGATGACAGATCTCTCACTGAGGTTCTCCTTGCAGTTAGGTGTATTTGTTTGTTCATGCCGTTTCTCCTCTTACCTGGGAATGATAAGAAATAGCCTATTTGGTTATCATTGTGGCTGGCGGTAAATCACGACTGCAGCGTAAAGGGCCTAATGTGACGGGCTTTAGCCATGTAAAAGCCAGCCAGGAATGGAGAATGCACACATACATACAGTACTATCATAAACACCAACACAACGCACCAACACATACCCAAGTCATAGATTGTTTTCTCTGCTACCGCATGGCAAGCAGTGCCAAGTCTAGGACCAAAAGGCTCCAGTTACAAACGGCCTCCGGGTTATTTACATTGAGCCCCCCACCCCATTTCTTTTGTCCACTGCTGCTACTCAATGTTTATTATCTATGCATAGTCACTTCACCCCTATCTACATGTACAAATTACCTCGACTAACCTGTACCCCGCACATTGACTCGGTACCGGTACCTCCTGTACATAGCCTCGTTATGGTTATTTTATTGTGTTACTTTTCATCATTTTTTACTTTAGTTTATTTGGTAAATATTTTCTAAACTCTTTCTTGAACTGCACTGTTGGTTAAGGGATTGTAAGTAAGCATTTCACGTTAAGGTCTGCACATGATGTATTCGGCGCATGTGACAAATAAAGTTTGATTTGATTTGATACAGCTGTGTAGAATCTGTACTCACCCATCCATGTTTGAGCCTACATGGGGCCAGTTGACCTTTACGTGTATGCTTGTGCAGGAGAGGCAGAAGCGTGTCTATGTAGTTGGAGAGAGTGTCAAGGTAATGTAGTAATTAGAGGTTGACCGAATAATTGGCTTGGCCGATTAATTAGGGCCGATTTCAAGTTTTAATAACAATCGGTAATCTGCATTTTTCTACGCCGATTACATTGCAATCCTCGAGAATACTGCATAGCAGGCTGAGCACCTGATACGCGAGTGCACATGGTTGATGATATTACTAGTTTAACTAGCTTGTCCTGCGTTGCATATAATCAATGCGGTGCCTGTTAATTTATCATCGAATCACAACCTAGTTCCACTTCGGCAAACGGGTGATGTGTTAACAATAGCGCATTCGCGAAAAAAGCACAATCGTTGCACCAATGTACCTAACCATAAACATCAATGCCTTTCTTAAAATCAATACACAAGTATATGTTTTTAAACCTGCATAGTTAGTTAAAATAAATTCATGTTAGCAGGCAATATTAACTAGGGAAATTGTGTCACTTTAAATAAAATTGTATTTGTTACATACACATGGTTAGCAGATGTTAATGCGAGTGTAGCGAAATGATTGTGCTTCTAGTTCCGACCATGCAGTAATATCTAACAAGTAATCTAACAATTTCACAACAACTACCTTATACACACACGTGTAAAGGAATGAATAAGAAAATGTACTTAAAAATATATGGACCTCCTCCCTGTCTCGTCGTTGTTGGTAATCAAGCCTTCCACTGTAGTATTGTCAGCAAACTTGATGATTGAGTTGGAGGCGTGCATGGCCACGCAGTCATGGGTGAACAGGGAGTACAGGAGAGGGCTGAGAACGCACCCTTGTGGGGCCACAGTGTTGAGGATCAGCGGGGTGGAGATGTTGTTTCCTACCCTCACCACCTGAGGGCGGCCCGTCAGGAAGTCCAGGACCCAGTTGCACAGGGTGGGGTCGAGACCCAGGTTCTCGAGCTTAATGACGAGTTTGGAGGGTACTATGGTGTTGAATGCTGATCTGTAATCGATTAATACATAGGTATTCCTCTTGTCCAGATGGGTTATGGCAGTGTGATTGTGTTGTCTGTGGACCTATTGGGGCGGTAAGCAAATTGGAGTGGGTCTAGGGTGTCAGGTAGTGTGGCGGTGATATGATCCTTGACTAGTCTCTCAAAGCACATCATGATGATGGAAGTGCTCAGTTACCTTCCTTAGCTTTCTTGGGAACAGGAACAATTGTGGTCCTCTTGAAGCATGTGGGAACAGCAGACTGGGATAAGGATGGATTGAATATGTCCGTAAACTCACCAGCCAGCTGGTCTGCGCATGCTCTGAGGACATGGCTAGGGATGCCGTCTGGGCCAGCAACCTTGCGAGGGTTAACGTCTTATGGGAAAGACGGTAGTGTCCCACCTGGCCAACATCCGGTAAAATTGCAGAGCGTGAAATTCAAACTAGAGAATTATTCATATTTACCTATCATAAAATCACAAGTGTAATGCAATAAAATAAAGCTTAACTACTTGTTAATCCTGCTGCTGTGTCAGATTTCAAAAAGGCTTTACGTTGAAAGCACACTATGCGATTATCTGTGGACAGCGCCCCGCATACAAAAGCTAGAAAAACATATTTCAACCAGGCATATTTCAACCAGCAAAATAATAAATGCCTTACCTTTGATGATATTCTTCTTTTGGCACTCCTAAAGATCCTACATACATCACAAATCGTCATTTTGTTCGATAATGTCCTTCTTTATATCCATAAAAACTCAGTTTAGCTGGCGTGCTTCAGTCAATAATCCAACCAGTTTCCCTCCATCAAAATGCATACAAAATGAATCCCAAACGTTACTAATAAACTTTTCCAAACAAGTCAAACAACATTTATAATCAAACCGTAGGTACCCTAATACGTAAATAAACGATCAAATTTAAGACAGAGAATCATTATTGTCTTTACCGGAGAAAAATACCAAAGAACGTGCTCTCTTCCACGCGCTTTGAAACACTACAGCCAAAATGGGAGCCACCCAGAAAAACTACAATTTCTGGAAAATTTTTCCAAAAAACTGTTTGAAACTCTTTCTAAAGACTGTTGACATCTAGTGGAAGGCGTAGGAACTGCAATCTGATAGGATTTTGACTTAATAAAAGTGACAGCCATTGAAAACAATGGTAGGCTGATTTTTTGGGGGGGGGGTTTGTCCTCGAGGTTTTGCCTGCCATATCAGTTCTGTTATACTCACAGACATGAGTTTAACAGTTTCTGAAACTTTAGAGTGTTTTCTATCCACATCTACCAATTATATGCATATCCTAGCTTCTGTGCCTGAGTAGCAGGCAGTTTACTCTGGGCACGCTTTTCATCAGGACATGAGAGGTTAACACTTTTAAATGTTTTACTCACATTGGCTGCAGTGAAGGAGAGCCCGCAGGTTTTGGTAGCGGGCCGTGTCGGTGGCAATATATTTTCCTCAAAGCGAGCAAAGAAATTGTTTAGTTTGTCTGGGAGCAAGACATCATGGTCCGCAACGGGGCTGGTTTTATTTTTGTAGTCCGTGATTGACTGTAGACCCTGCAGTCAATACCTCTCGTGTCTGAGCCGTTGAATTGTGACTCTTCTTTGTCTCTATACTGACGCTTAGCTTATTTGATTGCTTTGCGGAGGGAATAACTACGCTGTTTGTATTCGGCCATGTTTCTGTTTGGCGCGAATGCTGCCATCTGGTTCTCTTGCATTCAGTGCAAGCAGAGTCAGGGTATATGCAGCAGTTTGGGCTGTCTGGCTCATTGCGAACTGTGTAAAGATTGTAATTAATTTGCCAGAATTTTACATAATTATGACCTTACATTGAAGGTTGTGCAATGTAAACAGCAATATTTAGACTTAGGGTTGCCACCCGTTCGATAAAATACGGAACGGTTCCGTATTTCACTGAAAGAATAAACGTTTTGTTTTTGAAATGATAGTTTCCGGATTTGACCATATTATTGACATAAGGCTCGAATTTCTGTGTGTTTATTATATTATAATTAAGTCTATGATTTGATATTTGATAGAGCAGTCTGACTGAGCGGTGGTAGGCAGCAGCAGGCTCGTAAGCATTCATTCAAACAGCACTAACCTGCGTTTGCCAGCAGCTCTTCGCAATGATTGAAGCACAGCGCTGTTTATGACTTGAAGCCTATCAACTCCCAAGATTAGTCTGGTAATGCTATAGTGCCTATAAGAACATTGATTAGTCAAAGGTATATGAAATACAAATGGTATATAGAGAAATAGTCCTATAATTACTATAATAACTACAACCTAAAACTTCTTACCTGGGTATATTGAAGACTCATGTCAAAAGGAACGACCAGCTTTCATATGTTCTCATGTTCTGAGGAACTTAAACATTCGCTTTTTTACATGGCACATATTGCACTTTTACTTTCTTCTCCAACACTGTGTTTTTGCATTATTTAAACCAAATTGAACATGTTTCATTATTTATTGGAGACTAAATTGATGTATTATTATGTATTATATTAAGTTAAAAATCAAAGTGTTCAGTATGGTTTTAATTGTCATTATTAAAAATATATAAACAAAAATCGGCCGATTAATCTGTATCAGCCTTTTTTGGTCCTCCAATAATCAGTGTCGGTATTGGCGTTGAAATATCATAATCGGTCAACCTCTAGTAGCAATGGTCATCTCTTGTGTCCCTGTAGATAGTGTGTATCATCTCCAGTGTGGTTACTAGGACTCCGTTAAAACACTGTCCTCCCTGATAAGTCTTGAAGTGCTGTGTTGCAGCACCACCTTCATTACAGTTACCTTCATTTTGAGGATTACAAGCTACAAGGTAATGCAAGTTAAACTATACAAGGTAATCAGCCTGGGTGTAAGACGTTTGTTTTGGAGAGATCAGGAGTCCCCCCCCCCCCCCCCTCACTACCTCAACCTGCTTCTCATGTTTGTAAGTGAGAGGATCACCTAAGGGCTCTTGTTGTACCCCTCTCAGCCCTGGAGTCTCTCTCTCTCTCTCTGGAGTCAGTGATACAACATGCCATTTAGAGAGAGAGAGAGAAATAGAGAGATAGAGAGAGGGGGTACATGACAGACATTAGGACAGTACTCATATCACAGTGGTATAGAGTTCTCTAATCCACTATGAGTGCACCCATCTCTCTAATGCACCCATCATATTAGCATATTCTATGAACAAGATTGTATCAGCAATGTCAAAGTCTAATAAGGCAACATTGATCACAACATACACTGTAGGTAGGCAGGATGAGTAGTTTCTTCCACTTTTTGAGTCATTTTCTTTTTGTAGATTGTTCTGTTCTTGGCCAGGAGGTCTATGTGGTCTTTATGTGCCACTTTTCCACCCCAGTCATGTGATGCAGGAGGGCTGAGTGGCATGGCTTTGGAGACAGACAGGGAGACATACACATTCTCATTTGAACAGCTTGCAGAGCTGACATTTAAAGCAGAATGTCTGCAGAGGCGTGCAGGAGGAAAAGGTACAAAGGAAAGCACAGATAAAGAGTCCAGTGATTTCCACCTCTAGCTTCCTCTCTCCCTACTTCCTGTCCCTCTCTCTACTTCCTGTCCCTCTCGTAATGATATTACTCCTCTACATATCTTCTCCTTTCCTCGCTCTATTGCCTTTCC